>NC_041389.1:443658382-443681277 GCF_002162155.2 Triticum dicoccoides | reverse complement strand
GGGTACCCCTCCGGCAAGCCCCCCTCCCTGCTGCGGCTGGTTCTTCCTTCACCCCGGTGAGCCCCCCACCCCCTGAAAATCGACTGACCCAAAAGTCGATTCAGTCGACTGATGTGTAGCTAAATCGAAGAAGCATTGCAAGTAAGAGCAAGAACGAGAGCAGCAGTGCGAGTAAGAGCAATAGCAAGAGCAGACCAGGTAGGGGACCGAGATCAAGAGCAGAGCAGCAGCGCGAGCGAGCGAGAGCTAAAGCAGCAACAACTCCTACTGATGTGGACGCCGCCGCCGAGGGAGCGACATAGTGGAGTAAGTGGCCGGCGATGACGCCGTGGATGGAGCCGCGCCGTGTCGGCTCGGGACCGAGCGCTGGCAGCACCGTGAGATTGAATCAAGAAGAAAATGCGACGATTAGTGTACAACCTCTTTGGTGGCACCGATTAGGCCGCAGCTTCATCCGAGGAAACGGTGATGCTGATGCTCTTCCGGTGGTGCATGTGAAGATGGCGGTGTGGGAATGGAGGTGGCGCGAAAGACGAGGGGAACATCGGGGTAGCTCCTTGGAGGTGTAGGACGGGGTGGCTGAACCGGCAGGACGACGAGATCGATGACGGATCCTCATTCGGTACGGTGGATGAGGGACATCGAGGTGTTGTTGTGGACGACGTCGTCGGGGAAGAGGCTCCGGCTAGGTGGCGGACGGAGCAGGGTGTGGGGTTTTGTCGCGGGTTTTCGCGGCCTCGGTGTACGAATGGGTGGGTGGATGGGATGGCAGTGGGGAACCATCACTTAGGGACGCGCTTGTTCGAAATTTGGGGTAAGTTATGAAAGTACCCTTACCGATTTGAGGCGGTTCTTTCGGTTCAGGGGTACCATGGGCATTTCGCGTGTCGGGATTTCACAGGAGGTGGGAGTTTTCGCGTGCATTGTAATTTCCGAATAGCAAGGCGCGGGTTGAGATGGAGGAGTTGTCGGAGCATGGCGAGACAAAGATATATCTTAAATATTTCGGGCTAACAAGGCGCGGGTTGAAATTTCCGGACAAGCCTAACGTGTACTGTACCAAATCAATGCGCACTACAAATGTCATTCAAAACTTTGAATTCATGTTATGTTCAATTAAAATATTTTGCTACTTGTATAATGCATGCAACCTACTACTCAAATGAACGTTTTAGTGCATTCCAAACGTATATACTACCGCTTCAATATGAACTAAATTTGAATTCATTTATCTATTTGAATAAGATCTATAGTAATGATTGTTGTGAAGTCAAAGCATTTTAATTCGTTTCTCTGTTTTAATAAGATCTACAATCATCATTATTTTCAAGTTAAACCATCGTTTGTGTATTATCTTCACAGCACACCACATGATTAGTCTCGAGTTACATATGAACTATGTGTACTATATGAACTCGAACTCGATTTTTTGAATCCACTTTATTTTGATTTCAAATCATATTACATTTCTAGCTCTAGCTAGATCTTCATAATCTAAACCATGTCTCATATGTATAATGTGGTTTATCACATTATGTATGGTGCCCCGCCCCCTACGCCTACAAGTATTTAGATGTTTGTTGCAAACACCACACATTACCACAAATTCAAATAAAATGTGAGAATGTTCGATATATAGTACTGTTTAGATTGTTCAATATTTAGTTGTAAGCTGCAAACGCCACACATTATCACAAATTCAAATAAAGTGTGAGATTGTTTGATGTATAGTATGGTTTAGATTGTTCGGCATTTAGCTGTGAGTTGCAAACGCCATGCATTATCACATTATGGTATAACATGTGCATAGCACGTGTATCACCGCTATATTCATGCATGCAATGTTTAAAACACTATGATCTCCTATTCAAATATATGAATCTGCTTTCATATCAAATTATGATCTTTGTTAGTCTCTTACACCCACACAATCCTCTAACATTTGTAGCTACCACTAACTTTCTCTCGTGCATGCACATTCCCTCCTCGCCCTCCCCCTCCCTCGGCATTCTATCCACCGGGCACATTCATTTTTTTTCTTTAGGTCATTCTCCCAGAGTCTCCACAACTCCTTTCTGACACACACCGATCGATAAACCTCTCTAGCAATGCCTTCCTACAACATACACACACACCTTCAATCTCCTCCTTTATGTGTCCTTGCCTCGTGTCTCTCATACGGCCACACACATGTGTAAACTCTCGCCCCTCTTTTCATCGATCTCACAACCGCACACTCCTCCCCCTATCTAGCTAGTAGCTGGGCCTCTCGCACCACCTCCTAGCTCCATTCTCTCTGTCTATCCGTCTCGCTGGGCCTTATTTGCCTCTAACAAATGAACATACACCGTCCGATCTCTCGCTATACATATAGCTGGCTAGGTCCTTACAACTCGTTTTTACCCACGCGTCGATCGATCTACCTCATTAGTTGTGTCTCTCCCTTCCTCCGACAAAGAACAATTGATCTACCGATCTAGTTAGGTTTGCTTACCAAACACATGGTTCCCCTTCATCATCCATGGATGCGTCCCGACAGATCTATCACGCACAGGCACACACAGAAACACATCCCCACTCTTATTGATAACATTGCAATTCCACCCTCAGTTTGTCTAGTAGGCCTCTCCCACCATCTTCGAGAAGCAACTCCATCACCCATCCAGCACTCTACCCCTCTCCCTCCCTCTCTCTCTCCTCTCTCTCTCTGTCCCATCATATTTCCCGTCCTTCAGTTATGTATGGATGTCGACCGATCTCCCTCAAGACATAGTTGGGTCTCTCCTTCTCAACACATATACGAGTCGTTCTACCTCTATAGTTAGGCCTCTGCCTACCCCTCCCACACCCCCTCCCCGCACACACACCGATACATCGAGCGCTCTAGTCATGTCTCCCTGCCACACACACAAACTTGACATGTGCCCTCTAATGTTCCGGTAGGCCAGTCACCCTATATCTTTGACTTACACACACACACAATTTCAATGGCTCTCTTCATCAATCTCGCACCCACCCACTTAATCCTCTCTTCGACTCTATCGACAGCTATGACCCCTCCCTCTCTTCTCGGAGATTGTCCGACCCTCTATATATGATATGGATAGGCCTCCATTTCACACACATTGCATGCAAACTTTTGTTTGAGATGTCATCGACACATATTCCCACAAATAATTCACGAAATCAACCCCCCACCCCATCCCCACCCCCACCCCAAAACAAAAAACACTCATGAACGTGGTTTGTATCTCTCTCACACACCCACGTAGGTGGGGGACGTGCACAAAGAGAAGAGGTGCATGCACGGCACACGTACTCCCGTCTCTTTCCCAACCACACCCACGCGGGTACACAGTGGAGCTCATTTCTGTACGAAAAAGGCAGCCCATGTGGTAATTTGGCACGTGTACTGGTTGTCCACTTGGTGGAGGGAGGATCATCTACCACACGTGAACAAACAAATTGCGACTTGATGCGTTATGTTAAATTAAAAAAAGAGGCAAACCATCTGGGGCCTACCTTAGAGGCAAGGCTCTATACACTGGAGTACTTTTGATGTGTCCCGTCAACTCGCAGAATGAGGAGAAGCTTGCTTAGTATGTCGTCTCCCCCGCCCATGGGCGCGGTGGCTCGCAGGATGAGGTGAAGCTTGCTCCGCCTTACGCCCGCCCCCTCGCCCATGCGCGCGATGGCTCGCAGGACGAGGAGAAAAATTTACTACTCCCTCCATTTACTCTTTGTCCCTACTACCTTGGTTATAGAGATTATATCATATTGTTTGGAATATATATGTCCTTTAGTAGATTTCAATATGAACTACTAGTACATACTCCAAACACTGATGTATATAGACGTATTTTAGAGTGTAGATTCACTCATTTTGCTCCGTATGTAGCACTCTCCCTTGCCCCTCAACCCTCGCCCACGTGGTGGACGTGCAGCACATTCGGTCTCATATAGCCAGAATGATATATATTGCACTACCATTATTGCTCGACTTCCCGAAGAGGCGAAGAGCCAATCGCAAGGTTAACATTTTGGAGATGCCAAGGTCAAGGTTATAGGAGAACAAGTAGTAGGTGCCGCGTCATTTATAAATAAAGTTTTTTTCTTAAGTGGCACATACGCAATATGATAGGTTCATATGGAGAGAAAATGAAACCGCTCCACTATATACATAGTCAGGACGGGCCAGCCTACACGGTTGCTTGCTGGGGTTGCTCTCTTCACACTCTCTCACACAAAACGACTGTGGCCACATCTCTAACATCCCGGCGGATCATGTCCACTAGGGGAAGGGGTGGATGCTTAGTGTAGATGCGTTCGCCGTTGCCGACGGTGAAAACCCACTATCGGCACGTCCCGATCAGGGGTCCCCGCCGTTCTCTCTCACAAAGCCGGTGAGGTTGCCTTCGTCCCTTGCTCACTGCCGCGACGTGGGAAGTTGTCGCCTCCCGCTGCCCTCCTCAAGGTTGAGCTACGTCCCTCAGGTACAACTCCCTTTACAGCCGGCTTGCACCACTGCTCCAGCTGCCCACATCACTCCCTGTGGATATTTCTCTACTTCTTTGCCCCGCACATACCTCTACTGGCTTCTATGTACTGTATTTGTGATGAGTTTATGTCTCATCAACTAGTACCAGTAATCTTATTCTAATCACGCTTCTTCAATTTCTTTGCCACAGGGATGCTCATCTTGATTTTGGTGAAACTGCACAAAATGATCCGATGGTCAAAAGGTTGCAAACTTCATTTCTTAGGAAGCTCGAACATTGCCAGCAAATTGAAGCCTGGTTAGGGTTCACGGTTCAAGGGCTAGGGACTGCATGGATCATTTTTTTCTTTAGCTGCCTCTGTTCCAAAGTGTCAACTTTAGTAGTAGTACAACTTTGTACTAAAGTTTGCACAAAGTTGAGACACTTATTTTGGAACGGAGGGAGTACATATTTGCTATGATCTGTCAATCATTGGGATGCAATAGCATGCATGTTAGTCTCCTTTGTATTTGATGAAATGTTGCAACGGGCAACCTTGGACGCGAGATACATGTAACAGAAGCTGGAAGCTTCATAGCATTGTACAAATTTATCTCGCTGATAAATTATAGTACATACTATACTAGTACTTCCTCCATTCCTAAATATAAGTCTTTGTAGAGATTTCACCATGAACCACATGCGGATGTATATAGATGCATTTTAAGTGTAGATTCATTCATTTTGTTCCATATGTAGTTCACCTAGTGGAATCTCTACAAAGACTTATCTACTCACTACTAGGAATTCTCTATCCTCTCCTTGAGCCACATCATCAAAATTAATGTAGCCGTTAGATGAACTAAATCAGTCCATAATAGCCGTCTGATCTAGACGTTGAGAGGCTCCACACTAAGCCACATGCAAGCATGCAGAAATACTATGGCATGCATGTGAGTGGGTTTTAAATCACATCAACATGTCTGCATGCAAGAATGCACCGGTAGCATGCATGTAAGTGAGCTTTTAAGTCCCATTAACATGTCAAAAAGAAAAATATAATCCCATTATGCAGTAGGAGTTGGCTGATCTTTTTTCCTTACGTGGGATGATCTAAATGATTGTGGGGGTTTATTTAGTTTGGCTACCACATTTGTCATGCGGTTATAGAGTTTTTTTAGTTCTATGAAATCGATAATTTTGCACAGAGAGATATACGGCTGTTCTGCGGCAACGCGTAGGGACTCATCTAGTAATATTTAGGAACGGAGGGAGTACTATGTAAAGAGTTAGGTGTCGCACGGTGATAGTGTGAGGTGGGCCATGTAATCACTGAGCCTGTGTGTTTTCACTACTCTTGCACTCCTCCGCTGTAAGAATGGAGAAAATTGTAATCTAGTAGCACCTTCTTTCGCCGAAAGCGTGGGACATCCAGCAGTCCTACCACCTCAGTAATAAAGACCAATGAGCCATCAAATCACATAGACCCAGAAGTAAGTTGGACAGACGAAGCAACCATCACTCTTGCGCCAGTGAGAGGTCACGTCCGCTCTGCCCGGGCATGAATGCGGCACCAATTCTTTGGAGCGACGCTGACCATTTCGGGTGGGAAGCGCGCACAGGCGATGGAGGGGCTTTGGGTGGGCCAGGCTGGTCAGGAGCGGGCGTGGCTGTTGTCCGTATGTCCCTAACGGACACGCTCGGAAACGATAGGATGCACCGACTCTCGCGGCTAAAATCGTACACTACACACCATCTCTCTGTAGGAGTAGGTTGATCTGTCGCTCTCTCTAACACACACATGCTGTTAAACACACACACACACACACACACACACAGGCACGCGCGCGCGCACGCGCGCACGCACGTTGGTCCCGTTGCACCTTCTAACGTGACTTATTACACCTAGACAGAGGGAGTAGTAAGTATACGAGATACGGTGGCACACTGACTTAAGTCGAATACAAGTGCCCAAAATTTGTGTGCATGTTATAATAAGGATTCACTTAAAATAGTACGTGAGCGAGCAGAGGGATCAATTGGATAGTGTTCCCGAGCAGTAGCGAGATGTGCGAGGTAAGATACACCACTGGTGCTTTTAATTTTTCTTATTAATTTGTTTGTTTCACCCTCTGACGGGTGGGACCCAACGTACTACGTGGAGAGAGGTAAGGGGACTACGACTGCATTATTTCTGCACCACTATGGATTGTCTTACCACCAAAGCCACATCACACGATTATGATTGAAATCCCAATGACTCCCACACACACAAAAAAACACGGCATGCTTGTCACATGAATGCAAGAATGTATAAAAGGTTATTTTCCTCTCATTGAACATAACGGGAGGGTTGTGTAGCTGGTTAGCCTGTTCGCTCATCAAACTTGAGGTCTCGGGTTCGATAACTACACTTGAGCATAATTTGTGCTAGGAGGATTCTTTGACTGGTCAAAATGGATGGATACGGAGCTATACGATCTCGTAGTGACCGTATAATCACCTCATCACATATAAGCTGTAGCCTCGGCCCTTGTTTTCTAGGGTTTGCACGCCTTCACACACTCTCTCTCCAGTATATATATACACGTTGGAGCCTCAGCGCTTGTAGTTGCTCTCTTCACACTCTCTCGCCCTCTCCAGATCTAAACAAAACTTCGTTAGCCTCTCTCTCCCCTCACTGCTGCTGAAAGAGCCGGCAGGATCTGTCCGCCAGGAAGGGAAGGAGGCTTAACGCTGTCGCCGTCAGCGAGGGAGGGAATCCACTACCGGTGCAGCTGTTCACTTTCACCCAGCGGTGGCGCGGGAGGGCCTCCGACCCCTTCTTCTTTGCCGTTGTCCCGTTGCCCACCGAACCACGCCCCAAGAAACTTAAGGTATAATTTACTTACTCCACATGCATTGCTCTAGCTGCATGTATACCATGAATCTAGGACGTGGTTCAAAGAGGAAAGGAGTGGGGGAAAGTAGTGGGAAAAGTTGTATATAGCATGAATCTAGGACGTGGTTCAAAGAGGAAATGAAGGGGGAAAGTTGTATAGCATGAATCTAGGTCGTGGTTCAAAGAGGAAAGGAATGGGGGAAAGTAGTGGGGAAAGTTGTATCGCATAAATCTAGGACGTGGTTCAAAGAGGAAAGGAAGGGGCGAAAGTACTAGTACAGACTGGCTATCCAGCACCTACGTTGGTCGAAAAGGGAAAACAATGACAAACGCAGTATGCACATCTATAATGAACTAATCTTTTGTTTTGGGGGACAAGGCTGTACAGTTTGAGCAGGACTAGATTTGCTGCGCTCACATAGGGAAAGGTGTCTAAAGATAACAAAACTGGGACCAACACAAATATGCTCCTTGGTTGTTTTGTTCTTTGTTGCAATAGACTATGCACGACCACAGTACATCAGTAGATGCACATGGTGCTGGTGCATCCACTGTCCCGTGCAACTCATTAGCTGTTGTTAATCTAAGGCCCTGTTTGGTTAAAAACTCCCTAGTCCCTACCTGCTTGGTTCCAGGGACTAAACATGGACTAGAGGTTATTAAATGACATGCTAAAAGACCATATTACCCCTAGTAATGAACTAATAGAGACAAGGTGTGATGCATGGCAGGGGCAACTGTTAGAAAAAGTCCCAAAAAGACTCCCTCGGGGTCTTCTTTCTTTAGTCCCAAATGCCCACTTTTAGTCCTTAAAAGTCCCTCCTGTTTGGTTTAGATGGGACTGACACGGAGTTTTTTTAGTCCCTACACCAAAATGTCCCTGTAAACAAACACCCTCTAATAATGCCGCTGGAAAATTGATGCAATGCCACAGTTAAAAGCAAATTACATGTTTAATAAATTTTATTGTTAATATAATCTCTATGTTAATATTAATCAATGCCACCGTTTGAGAAATGCTACTATCTTGCTTTCTTTCCCATTTAGATAAGGTGGATGCTTCTTTTTGTTGGCTTCTGTGTCATCCACCATTATCGACCACTAATTGTTTCCTTTGCACCTCTGTGTAAACAGGCTTATCTACTTCACCTCGTTTCCATTGTGAACTTTTGTTGCACTGCACAAAACACTTTTGTTTTAAGAGTGTTTCGTGCAGTTCAACTAAAATGTCACACCGACAACATTGCTTGATTGCTTGATCTTAGTGGAACTGCACAAGAGGAGATCTTACTTCCTATCCGTGTTGGAAAATTTGATTCAGATCTTCTTCTTGTGAGTTGTTTGAATTCCGCATCATGAGAGGTCAGCACTAGCCTTCTTTCACATGATTCTGCAGTGTGCTTTCATATGTTGTGCTACTTTTACGATAATGTTGCTTGATTTTAGTGAACTGCACAAATGGAGACAAGACTTCCAATCTGCATGTGCACCGTAATATCCCATTGAGGTAAGATAAGGATATTTCACAACTGTTGGCCTGTATTTTGCCACTTTCATCAGAAAATTAAGTTTAGTACTATACTTGTGCTCCCTAATTGACATGCCAAATCTTACATTGAAGGCGAAGCTTGTTTGTTATTGAACCAAGGGATGAAGGGGAAGAACAAGTGGAAGAAAAACAAAAATCAACTCCCGGTGCTGTAATGAAACACTGGAACTGTGATGACACAAGTAATGATATAGTTTTGCATCTTAATTTATTGCTATGGCTAGAACGAGCAATTGTTTTGCCACTGATTTGATGCCACTCTTAATGTAATATGTAATTATCTCTACTTGTGCAAACAGGGATCTTCTTTGAAGATACCATATATTTTAGTGGAACTGCACAAGAAGATGTTGGAAACATTAAACTAATAGAGGAGTATATAGTAAGCATGGCCACCACTGTAGATAGCAACAGATGGTCCCGGAGAAGTGCTTCATCTGTATGCTCTAGACAATAAGCCTCCTGACAAAGGTTGGTACTCACCCACTGATTTCATCCATATGATTGAGCTTTGTCATCTCTATTGGTGTTGTGCCACTGTTTAGATACTGTCATGAAAAAGTGGTATTGTCCTTGAGAAGTGCTTCATCTGTGCTGTTTTAAATATTTCCTTTCCTTTTTTTCGAGCAAACAGGGATGCTAGCATTTAGTAGTCCTCTTGTTTTTGCACAACAGGATCATCTTCCTCTGAAGAAGAATATGGAGTACGTGAAGTGACTAGTTTCGATTATGCCAGGATGAAGAAGCCCGGTCTATCTTCTCATCAGAAGGAGCAGTTGAAGGATGGTTACATTACTCCCCACAAGACCAAACTAACTTCAGCTCAGAAGGACTGACAAATCTCCAGTTTTTTGCTGTGATGCGCGAGTACAATGTTGTTCTAGGATTCTTTCTGGTGATTTCCATTTTTCTAAAAGTGTGCTCTACATGGACCATGTAGGTGCCTGTTTAAACTGTCAATTCATAGTACAGTTTGCTTTATACTAATCGCTTTTTGTATTTGTGCAAACATGGGTGCTCAGCTTGATTTCAATGGGAACTGCACAAAATGTTCATGAATACATCGAATCATTCATTTCCACCACAAGAAAGGAGGTGCCGATAAGTTCAAGGTGTTGCCCTTTTTGGAAAAAAAAGTTCAAGGTGTTGCAACATATAAGGGAGAAATCATACAAGCTACGCGCGAATTTTGTTGATTTTGGTGGAACTGCACAAAAAGAACAGCTGGTTTATTTAGCACGAGGTGCCATGTCAATGTCCGAACTGATGGCAAACCCTGCCCGTTCCACAATCGTAGGCATTTGATATTTTGGAATGGGACAACCTTGTCAAATTTTGCTCATTGATTTTAGCAAGACATGCGTTTGATTTTTTCGAATGGGACGCCCTTTGCTCTCAGCAGCGTCGATCAATTTTTTCTTTATTCTTTAGTTGTGAAGTAAATATTGCCTCTGACATGTGAGTCACTGAGATGCATAATCATCGATTGTTTTGAATGTTCTCTATGAATTGCCATCCCTGTGTGTTTGATTGCAATGTACAGAAACGCTAAAAAGCTTCTCAAACTCTTTGTACTCCTTCTATTCCTTTTTACTTTGCACATTGTGGAAGTGCATACTTTTTTGTATAAGATTGGTCAAAGTAGAGATACTTTGACTGCAGACAAAGCTTGTATGCAGACTAGAAAGGACCGGACGAAGTACATGTGAAACTGCTGCAAACGAGGTGATCACCCTGGGAATAATGCTAGTATGTATTGTTTTGCATGTTCATCCAATGCCAGTGATACAGGAATTCAAACTAATCGAAATAAATTCATTCATACTCGGTCAGATTTCATATAAACATGCCGGATTTCATTACATTTCATACATTCTTCAACTAAAAAGGGGTGCGCTAGAGGTATAATTAATTAACTGAAGCTACCCACCTGTGTCCTGCTGAGCCGAACAGAAGCTTCAGTGACTTAACTGCAGGTGCAGTTGCGTAACTGACATGTGGCCTGTTGGGCCCACATGTCAGTCAGCCAACTGCACCAGCAGTTAAGTAGAAGCAGCGTTCTTCTCCAGCACAGCTCTCCGACTCCAAGTCGCCGCCAAGAAGGTAACCGGCCGTCAATGGTCAACTCGCCTAGCTTGGCTTCAACCGGAGGGTAGCAGCGGTGGCCTTACTTGGACCCGAGCGGCGGCGACCTATCGTGTTCTTGTCTTCCTCGTTTTCTGTGTGGCGTGGCCTCATTGGCAGTGGGGCGGGGCCTCGGCGGAGCCGGCGGTATCCTCTGTCTCATTGCCGACGGGCGGCGCCTCGGGGGAGTGGTGAAAATCATCCCCCTCGTTGCCGGAAGGGTGGGGCCTCGGCTGAGCCGCTGATGTCCTCTGCCTCATTGTTGGCGAGCGGGGCCTCGGCGGAGCCGGCGGTGTCCTCTGCCTCGTTGTTGGCACCGCGGGGCCTCGGCGGAGCAGGGCCTCATCGACGCCAGCGGAGCAGGGACTCATCGGAGCCAGCATTGTCCTCTTCCTCGTCCTCGGTCTCGCCAAACAGAGCCTCACCCGCTTCATCGCCCTCTTTGTAGGCGGCCACATCCTTCGCCACCCGCATGCGGTACCGCCAGCGCTCGAGGCGGCCCTTGCGGGCGGAGTGATACGAGTCGAGCAGCGCCCCCTACTCCGCCCACTCAGCGACAATCTGCTCCTCCGCCTGTAGGTGCTCCTAGAGGAGATGGTGGTTGTAGGCGGCGTCGGCCTGCACCTCCCGGAACTGCTCCTCACACATCTGCCTCACCGTGTCCATATATTGGGCACGGGCCTCGCTGATGGTCATGGTGCAATGCACCGACGAGGATGGCGCGGAGGAGGGGGTTGGCACCGGATCGTCGACTACCATGTTCTCCATCAGGACGTCATCGTCCTCCGGCTGCCGACCGGACAGCCGGTCGGCAGCAATGGCTGCCATCTCCTTGTGGTCTGTCGTCCGCCCGTCCCGGAGAGCGTTGGAGCGCGAGGAAGCCATGGTGGGCGGTAGTGGTGTGGACAGGAGAAAGGGAACGGATGCGGATGACTGCGGCTATGGCCGACGCGGCAGTTTATATGGCAATGGTGGGCGGTGGAGGGACAGACGTGTGGCGCCGGAGTAGCCGCCTCGGCAACTGCGTATCATTAATGTGGGCGGTAGATGGATGGACGGACGACACTTGTGTAGTTTGAAGGCGGAGCAATCGCCTGCACCGGGAAGCGGGGCGGGCGGCGCTGACTGTTTCGGGCGGAAAGCGCGCTTGGGCGAGGAGATGACTTTACTTGGAGAGGATGACAATGGGGACCCACCAGGGCCATAGCCTCACATACGCAAGTGCATCCTTATTATATATATATATATATATATAATTTATTTTGCTTCCTCCTGGTTTCCTGACATCACGGTCCCACACCATTGTCAACCTATGTACTCCCTCCTTTCCAGTTTATAGGGCTTATCTCAAAATTTTAGTTTTTCCATTTTATAAGGCTCAATTTGGTTGTTTTCCATCACATGTTTAGATTCCAAGGTGCATTAAATCATTGCATGCAAGTATTAAGAGAAAATTGACCAATGCATGTACTTTATGCATGCATGCATTGCAATTAATTCATTGATAAACATAATTTTTTGAGGATAACAAGAGCATTAATTAGGTGCTTTTGCAAAACTACAAAAAGTATTCCACCACTCACCATCTACCTTGATTGGTGAGATTTTTGAATTGAGCACTATAAACCGGAAAGGAGGGAGTAGTCAATAAACGAGAGAATTGCACAAGAAGCGGCCGACAGCTGGGACCAAGCAGCTTGAGCAGTATTTGTGTTATTGAGGTGTGAGCACTGTAGAGTTTTTCAAAGTTTAGCCCAGATATTAAGTCTTCTCCTCTCAACAACAACGAAAACATCGCTGAAGCTCTCCAATGGCGATTTCCACTAGGGATCTCCATGATGGAAGGCTTGCTACATTGGGATTTTGCTCCTGGCCTTGCCCTGGCCGATCAGGTAAGGAGAAAATTTGGTTCTACGGTTCACTTCTCTCCTTCTCGGGATTCCAAGGAGTTCTTCTTGGTGGTCTCTTTTTCGTCTGCCTCCTTTCCTCTCTCGGTGGAATCGGTGGGCATTGCTCTTGAATGTTGCATTGGTGGAATTGCTGCTGGTTTTAAGGTCACTCATTTGAGTTCTCGGACTTTTCGATTTTCGGTGGCCAATAACAAGGTCGGTCATTTTATTTATGGACTCAAAGATCATATCTGGCCGGACTTCATCTGCCATTTCCACTTGTTCAATGGTAGATTCAACCGTAGCCATCTTGGCAATTTTGGTTGGCATGTTGATGAAGAGCTCACTTGCATTTCGGCCCATAAACTGATGGCCATTTCACCTTGTATCTCTAGCCATACTACTGCTGATGTTTTCAGTCATAACTCGGTGAAAGAATTAAGCAAATTTGAGTTGTTGCCGATTAAGCAGATGGCATTTTCCAACAAACATTCTAAGGAAGCATCCACGTCTGTGTCTGGTCATCATATTCCTTCGGATCATATCCATACACATGTTCATCGTGAGCCTCGACCTATCAGATTTGCTTCTTTTTGTCAGATATTCAATGCTGACGCGGTAACAGCGCCCCGGGAGGACCGTTTATGGCTCAGGGACATTTATCTCGCCCAAGCAAAATTTGCGGACAATCAACCACGATCATTTTTGATGCTTGGGGCATTTAAATGCCCGTTACGGCTTGCTTATCCACCACTGCCACAGAGCTTTTTATCCTCGGCTTTCAAATATGCTCCTCCGCATAAGTATTGGCCCCTATTCTATCAGCCCATCATAAAGCTGATTTGGCCCAAGCTGATTACTCCGAGAAAGATATCTCTACGTTAGCGGATTGCAGGGCCGCACTTTGCGCTCGTTGCTTGCAATGGGGGCACAACCGATCTTGCTGCACCGCTAGGATAATTTGCATTAATTGCTCAGCCCCGGACCATAAGGCTATCAATTGCCCTGCCCACTACGCTCAACATCCTCAGCCAGCCCAAAATACTGACAATCAATTTCTGCAACATGGAAAGTTGATTAATCATTCCGAGATCTTGGCATCGACTTGCCACTCTCCAACACATCATTCTATTTCTTGCTCCAGTATAAGATGCACTTTTTGTGGGGATTACAGACACACGGCTTCTAATTGCCACTCTAGACGGTGGCATGAACAATGGAAATGGGTCCCAAAAAATATCAACCCTTCCAAAAATACCCCGGACGGTCGCCATTCTGCCTCGAGTTTCCAAATGTCCCTGCCCAATGCCATCATCGCCCCCCTGCCACCACCTTCCCTCCACACATCACTTCCATCGACATTGACTACTCGACCCCCGCTCCACCTCGCCGCCATGGCCAACTACCCCCTCAATCCGGTGCCTTTCTTGCCGCCGGGCTTCGCCGTCGAGCCGGGACCTGCTAATCGCTTGGTGCGCAGTGGGATGGTGGTCGGACCCATTCCACCTCTGAACCACGACTTCTTGGCGATTGCCGAGACCAGCGCCTATGTTCCTCTTCACCGACGTGCTGCCGTTCGCGCCGTCGTGCAAGGTTTGCTTCATGAGGCCCACCTCTTTACTACTGAAGAAAGTGACCACCCCTTTGGCATTGGAATCTTTGGATTTGCGGACTCTTTTCTTCGTGATTCTGCGGTTTCAACTCCCCTTGAGCTTGAAGATGAGGATTTACTCATTACCTTTGTCCCACATAATGAAGCTCTCAATAGGCGCACTACTACTTTTGGTCCTGCTGTCTGGATTATGTTCTTTGGTTTCCCCTATGACTACCAAACTGATTACTATATCACCAAAGCACTAGGGGGTTATGGATCGTTGATTACTTGGTACAATCCGAGGCAAGACATGAGGTTTATGCTCATTAAAGCTCAAGTTATCCATCTCAGATTGATTCCCAAGAGCTTTGTTGTATGGCAGCTTGGTGGGGCTAGAGACTGCTGGACTGTGCAGGTGACAATCCTCCGCAGCAGGGACTGGAACGCTACGTTGGCTGAAGTTCCTCCTGCGGGAGAAGAACCACCGCCCCCAGATGGCAATCCCCACCCACTGTTTGGACCTGAACTGACAGCTGAGCAGCTCTATCAACAGCAGGTGCACAATTGGCTTGTCCAAAATGCTGCTCCCAACGATGACGCCCCTGCAGGACATGATCAAGCTCCTCCTCATGAGGGCTAGGGTGCCTGGCCCCCTTCCCCACCTGCGCAGCCTCTTGCCATGCCTGCTCATTTGATGAACTTCCAATCCTGGCTAGCTGCTCAGGGCCTCTCTGTCATGGATGGCATAGTCCTAGAAGACAACGTTACTGATAATGCTGCTGATGCTTGGAACGATTCAATCACTCTGTCTGATAGCTCTAGTATGGCAAGCTCGGGCGACGCCCTGATCATAATGGACAATGCTAATATGTCAGTCAGTCCTGAACTCAACCAGGAACTTATGTCGGTCTTTGTGGAATTACACAACCAAGGTATTCACTTTGCCCTTTCCAACCAAGGTAACTAGCTGCTGTCTCTCCTGTTGTCTGAACCAGTTCCTCGCCAACAACTTAACCTATCAATATACAATGCTCTCCGCCCATATTTGGCCTCTATGGGTCTGTGGCGTCAAGCTTACGGTGTTCAGACTGAATCTGTGTGTGTGGAGATTCAGATCACTGCGGTCAACAATACACTGCACTTCACTCAGATAGAGGGATCTATGCTTTTAGCCAACACCAACTCTACAATGCTTTCTGCCATAGATGCGGCTGCTGATACTACGGAGGGTCCACTTCTACTCACCGATGCGTCCTCCCAGGTGGAACACCTAGATGCTACCTCACCACAACTTGCAGAACAGGTGATCTCTGCCCCAAGTTTCTCTGCACTTTCTGATGGTGCTATTACACCGGATCCACTCTAAGTGCCAGAAGTTTCTGAACAGCTCCCATTGGTGGCAGTTTCTGAACCGCCTTAAGTGTCTGAAATTACTGAATTTGCACCTGGCCATCAATCTGCTCCCGTTGTTCCGATGGTCCCAGTGGATTTTATGCCAGTGTCTGTGGGCACTGATACCATGCCCCTTGGCCTTCAGTCAGTGATACCTATGCAGGAGAACCTAGCTCGTTCTTTCTCTACTGATGAAACCAGAGTGCTTGGCCACACAGGGAAATCCGTTGCTCCCCTCAGCACTGCTCCTCTTCGTCGAAGCACCAGGTAGAACAAATATGATGGCTTCCGTGTCAATCACAATCAGGATTCTCGCCCTTCTAAGTCCAAGGTGAAGCCACGGGTTACTCCCTCTGTTGTGCCTGACATCACCTCCTCGTCTGATATCTATACTGCAGAGATCCCTCCTCCCACTGCCATATCCACAATGCAGCAAATTGGAGTTCAACTTTGTGTAGTTCCAGCTGAGGAGCTCACTGAAGAAGCGCTCAATGGGACCGTCGCGGAGCCGGCTTCACCCACTACCTAAGATTCACACCTTATCTTCACGCATTTTATGTCTCTTTTGCATAACTGGAACGTACTGTGTTGGAATGTTCGAAGCTTGAACTCTCATAAAAAGCTCTTAGCGTTGTCTAATGCGATCAGCTCTTCGGGTTGCTGTATCATTTTTTTGCAAGAATCGAAGATGCAAGACTTTAATGCTAGTGTCCTTAAGACTATTTGTCCACCGCGTTTTGATTCCTTTGCGTTTATTCCCTCAATTGGCGCTTCGGGAGGGATTATAACGATTTGGTGTAGCTCTTTATTCTCGGGTCACATCTTTATCCAAGAACAATTTGCGTTGGGCGTTACCTTCACCTCCACGATGTCATCGCACACTTGGAAATTGGTGAACATATACGGCCCTTGCCAGGGAGAAATGCGCGATAGATTTACCCAATGGCTTTTTGATATTGATATACCCCCAAACAGAAGACTGGCTAATTCTTGGCGACTTCAACTACATTCGCTCACCTGATAACAGGAACAAGCCCGGTGGCAATGTTCACGATATGTTCACTTTTAACGACTTCATCAGAGAGCAAAACCTCACAGAACTACCAATCAAAGGGAGACACTATACTTGGTCTAATATGCAACAAAATCCATTACTTGAGCAACTTGACTAGTTTTTCACCACCCTCAATTGGACCTCCTCTTTTCTGAACACCATGGTTAATCCCCTTGGGCGTCTAGTCTCAGATCATACGCCTTGCTCTGTGGTCATTCAAACCAACATTCCTAAAAGCAAAATTTTCAGGTTTGAAACTTTTTGGATTGCACACCCTGGTTTCATGGAGGTTGTTTCCAATGCTTGGAGTAGACCACTCAAATTTGGTAAATCTGCTAATGCTGCTACAAGCCTCTGCCAAAAGCTTAAAAATTTGAGACATGCCCTCAGTCAGTGGAGCAAGAAAATTTCAAGGCTTAAGACGGCCATTGCTAATACTAATAAAGCTCTCCTTGAGATAGACCACATTGCTGATCGCCGGGTGTTGACACGACAAGAGCATAACTTTCAATCCATTCTCAAAAAACATCTGATCAGACTCCTTCAACATTAAAAAGATTACTGGAAGAAACGATGCACTATTCGTTGGATTAAATTTGGGGATTAGAACTCTAAATTCTTCCAAGCGGTGGCCATGGAATGTTACCGCAAAAACTTCATTTCCAGCTTGAAAATCAATGATGACATCGTGGTAGAGGACCATGCTAGAAAAGAGTCTATTTTGTTTGAGGCGTTCAAAGCTCGTTTGGGGAAAACGAAGCCACCACAAATGAAATTCAACCTCTCCCAGATGCTACGTGACAATGTGGATTTCGACAGCCTCACCACTCCCTTCACTACGCATGAGATTGATGCTGTAGTTAATGAAATGCCTCCTGACCGGGCCCCTGGCCCCGACGGCTTCAACGGTGCCTTTCTCGAAGCTTGTTGGCCGGTGATAAAAGACGACTTCTACCGTCTTTGTGCGGAATTTCATGAGGGTGATCTCAATCTGGAAGCCTCAACTATGGTCATATTACCCTCATCCCAAAGACCAGATCTCCCGAAACGGTCAATGATTTCCGACATATTACGTTACTCAACTGCTGCATTAAGTTGATCACAAAACTTCTCACTAATCGCTTACAGAAAATCATCCTGCAAATCGTACATCAGAATCAATATGGCTTCCTTAAGGGCCGCACCATCAATGATTGCTTAGCCTGGGCCTTTGAGTACATACATCAATGCCAAGCATCTAAGCGAGAGATTGTTTTGCTTAAACTCGACTTCGCCAAAGCTTTTGACACGGTGCAACACTCAGCGATTATACAGATTATGAAGAGTATGGGATTCAATGACAAATGGATTGCCTGGTTTAAATGCATCACCTCTTCAGGTAAATCCTCCGTGCTACTTAATGGGGTCCCAGGCAAACATTTTTGGTGCAAATGTGGCATCCGTCAAGGTGAGCCGCTGTCCCCCTTGCTCTTTGTACTCGCCGCGGATTTGCTCCAAACGACCATTAATGACGCCATGCATAACAACAATCTATGGCTGCCGATTCCCTCTGGCCGTGACAATCAATTCCCGGTCATTCAATACGCGGACGACACAATCATTGTAATGCCGGCCTGTCATCTCCAAGCGACCTGCATGAAACAGATTCTTACGGATTACGCGGATTCAGTGGGGCTGCACATTAACTTCCACAAGTCAACACTTATTCCTTTGAACACTCCGGAGGAAACGTACAAGGATATTGCTGACATCTTCGGATGCGCCTATGCGCAACTTCCATTCACGTATCTGGGCTTACCTATGGGCACGTCCAAACCCATAGTACTTGACTTAACTCCATGGGTCTGCAAGGCTGAGAGAAGAATCACCGCAGCGCTGTCGCTTATGTCGTATGCGGGCAAACTGGCTCTCATGAATTCTCTCGTCACCTCGTTGGCAATTTACCCCATGGGAATCCTTAAACTCCCACCTAAGATCGTTGAGCAATTTGACAAGATTCGAAGACATGGCCTTTGGACCAAAAAACTGAAGATGGTGAGAAAAGTAACTCGCTTGCGGCCTGGGATATGGTGTGTCGACCAAAACAAAATGGTGGCCTTGGACTTCTCAATCTCAAGGTTCAGAATGATGCAATGCTTCTAAAGCTACTCCACAAGTTCTACAACAAGTTTGACACACCCTGGGTGCACCTCGTCTGGGACACGTACTATGCTTCCACTGTCCCCCATGCAGCTGCCCCTTGTGGCTCTTTCTGGTGGCGACAACTCATTCAGCTCATGCCCATCTACCGAGGGATCACAAATGTTAAGATTGGTGTGGGTGACACCGTTTTATTCTGCAAGGACGATTGGAACAACTCCATTTTGGCAGACACATACCCGCGTGCTTTCCCCTTCTCGAGTAATGAAGATGCCTCAACGAGGGAATTTCTCTCCATCACCCATCTTAACCAGGATTTTGTCTTGCCCCTCTCGATACAAGCATTTGATGAATTGCGAGCTCTCCAAACAAATGTTAGCGCCGCCACAATAACTGACTCCAAAGATGCCTGGTTCTGCACTTGGGGGTCGGCAGTCTTTAAAACCACGACTACTACACCTTCTACTTCAGAGAGATAATTGCTCATGATGCCTACCATTGGCTGTGGAAGACCAAGTGCATCCCTAAAATTAAGGTCTTTGGTTGGTTTCTCCTCTCGGATCGCCTTAATACAAGAAACATGCTAAAAAGAAGAAATTACAACATTGGCACCAATTTGGACTGCCTACTTTGTGGACAAAATGTGGAAGAAACGGTTGAACATCTCTTTTTCCATTGCACCTTTAGTGCCACATGCTGGAACAAGCTCAACATCCTCTAGCCGTTGCAAGGTGACAGACTCGACCTCATGACACACTTCAAGACCTTAAATCCCAGGAAGATGGCCATGGAAGTTTTCTTGGTGGCAGCATCGAGCCTTTGGAAAGAAAGGAACAACAACTACTTTCGCAAGATTGACCCATCAATTCCATCCCGGGAGGCAAGATTCAGGAGAGATTTTGCTAACACTGCCTACAGGATGCCCAACAACAAATAGAAGCTGGTGGCTGACATACTTAGCTCTATAGCTTAGTTGTGCTGTACATTCGATCGACTGCGCCCCCCTTGTTTCTTTTATAGCATTCCACTCTTCCCCCACTTGTACATACGCAATGTAACACTTGTAACCTTGGCTGGTTGTGAATTAGCAATACAAATGCAGTAGGAGCCTTTCCTACTTTCTAACCCCCTCAAAAAAAACATCACTGCAGGTATTAACTGGGCGGGCTGTGGCCCATCTAGCCCAGGCCAGATATCCATTCTAGATATTAATTTTTTTCAAGCTGAAAATGGCTAGCCCAGCTATACTTTTTTTAGGAATACCCAGGCAAGGTCAAGTTGTAATTCTCCACCCCGCTGGGCTGCAAATCTTTCCTAGGAGGGATGCATTGGGCTTAACAAGAAAATGGGCTTTAAGAAATAATAAATGGGATCTAATTATAAAAACTAGGCAGTAACTATAAAAAAATGCACCAAACATGTAATTACTTTATAAAATATTATTTTTGGATATTGAAAATTTTAATTTCCTTAATTGTTGCGAGCGCGATGTTTTGTTGGATTTTTACGTAATATAAATTTATATAGAAATTTTATTTAATCTGACTAGAATTTTCGGGATAAAAAATTTTTGGATCCCATCAAAATGTGGGAAATTTTATTGAGTTCTGTTTTGAACGGTTGGTTGAAATGGGCTGTACTTTTAACATACTGTAAATGGGCTGTAGTAAATTCCATTAGAATTCAAAAATGGGCTGCACATTCTTACAAATCTCAAATGGGCTATAAGTTCTCTGCCACACACTTCTGGCCTTACTAAGTTGACGCGTCCCCTAAAAAAAGAGAGTTGACGCGTATGCAAGGCTTTGTCAACTTATAGTCAACACACGATTCTAGCAGCAGTGGCCATTGGATGTCCATCCAACGGATGCCGTGCTTCTTCTTCAATCTCGGATATTCTAGCTTCACCCGCCCAAAAAATGATTCCTCCCCCTGACATCTAGGGCGCACCGTTTCGGAAGCTGACATGTGGGCCTACTAAGTTGACGTACCAAGGACTTTGTCAACTTAGTCAATATAAACGATTATAGCTGCACTGACCATACGATGTCCATCCAACGGCCGTCATGCTTCTTCAACCTCTGGTCTTCTTGCTCCAGCCGCCCAAAGCAGCATCGGTCGTGCCGCCTGCTCCTGCCTCCCGTGGCCGGCTGTGCTGCCACGGAGGCCTCACCACCCCATACTACTCCCACCGCTGGCCAGGCCATCCCTCCACTCACCCACACCCCCTGTTATTCCACGGCGACAGCAGCGCAGCCGAACCAGTGAACCCTCGTACTCCTCTCCGCATGTGCATCCACTTTTGCGTCTTCCTCGGCTCCGCGTCGTCCCCTTCCCAGGCCTCGCCGTCGTCCACCGCCGTGGTGCTCTCAGTGCGGCATGGTCAACGTGGTCAAGGAACAACTTCCATCGGACGTGGACTATACGTGGACAGGCTGACAGCTGGGTCCACGGCAGCCGCAAGGAAGTGCCTCCTTATTACGTGCAAAATAATTATTCCTCCACCTGACAGCAGGGACCCACCGGACGGGCCACCGTATTTCGCGAAAAAAATGATTCGCCCCCTGACTATTGGGACCCACCAGCTACATCTTCACACGCAGGAAGTGCGTCCGGGAAAAAAAAGGATTCACCCCCCTGACTGCTAGGACCCACCAGCTACATCTTCGCACACAAGGAAGTGCGTCCGAAAACGATTCGCCCCCCTGACTGCTGGGACCCACCAACTACACCTTCGCACGCAAGGAAGTGCGTCCGAAAAAAAACAATTCACTCCCCTGACTGCTGGGACCCACCAGCAACATCTTCGCACGCAAGGAAGTGCGTGACAGTCGGGACCCACCTGGTCGAAGCGTATGTAGCGTTGTTATTCTGGTCGCGAACGTGTATGTACATATATACTGGTTGATGTAGAGGCGTGCACGTGTCGTAGTAGAGGCGCATACCTGTCGTAGTAGAGGCGCGCACGTAGCATGTACATGTACGTACATCGGCCAGTGTGCAAGAAAGAAAATACGTCCATGTATGTGTACATACGGGGGCTCGTGTACATGGCTGGGTTGGAACGGAGAAACATCCTCGTCGTCGTGTTCATGGGGAGGCAACGGAATGCGTAGTGTTCATGGGGAGGCAACGGAATGCGTCGTGTTCATAGGGAGGCAACAGAACGCGTGGGAGCCAACCGACTGGGTCGGAACGAAATGTGTCGTCGTGTTCATCGGGAGGGCTTGAACGGAATAGGTGATGGAAACGAGGCCTGGCGTACCACAGAACGGAGGAAACGGCCTTGTGTTCGACCGGCCACGTTCGGAACGAGATCATGTTCATCGGGAGGGGTCTGGCGTACCGCAAAACATAGGAAACGGACCTCCTACGGTCGAAACAGAGGTCCTGTTGATCGGGAGGGATGTGGCGTACCGCAAAATGGATGAAACGGACTTGTGTTGGAGCGCTACGGTCGAAATGGGGTCCTGTTCATCGGGAGGGGTGTGGCATACCGCAAAACAGGACTCCACGGGATACTGTTCATCTCCACCGTCGACGTCCTCTAGCCTCCACGGGCTACCGTCGACCTCCTCCAGCCTCCACGGGCTACCGTCGACCTCCTCCAGCCTCCACGGGCTCATGTTCATCCAGCCTCCACCGTGCACCACTCCACCGGCTACTGTTCAACCACCCCTCCACGGGCACCCCTCCACCATCTACTGTTCATCCAGCCCTCCATGGGGTCGTCCTGTTCATCCAGCCCTCCACACCACGGGGTCCTGTTCATCCAGAGGCAACGCCACCGCTCAC
>NC_041389.1:443629381-443658205 GCF_002162155.2 Triticum dicoccoides | reverse complement strand
ACTCACTATTCATCCAAAGAGGCAGCATCCGTCGGCTTCATTTAGCAGTAGTAGCAAAGGAATCGCTCGATCGGGTTCAGTTAACAGCCATCGATCGATCGCTCGGGTTCAGTAACGCGTAGCCTGCAGTGCAATCGCTCGGGTTCAGTTAGAGCCCAACACCTCGCTCGGGTTCAGTTAGAGCCAACTCCTCGCACACACGCGCGTACGTGTAGGAGAGAAACGCGCATCGCTCGGCCCCTGACCTCTCACCGTAACCGGGAACTCGCCGAAATGTTCCTCACCCTCGCTTCTGCCACGGTTTTTCCGTCATGGACGGCCCAAAGAATGTCATGCAGCTGCGTCTCCGGCCCGCCCAGGACGAAAAGCCCATTTTCTGTCATGATTTTTTGTCATAGAAGTAGGAGCCCACCACATCTATGATGATACCGGGTTTGTCACAATTATCGTCATAGAAGTGTCATATGTATGACAGAAAAAATTTTCATTCGGCACAAAATGTCACGGATGTGTCTTTTGTTTGTAGTGTCAGGGGCCGTCGCCCAGTTAGAGTTGTGTAGCTCGGTGATGTAGAACCACCCCGACTGCCACACCTTCACCATCTCCACAAAGGAGCCGTCGGGCCAGATAACATTGGGCATCGTGCCCACCTAGCGCCTCTGCACTCTGCTTGTTGACCGCTCACCACTTTCGGCTTCAGATTGAAAGTCTTCAACCATAACCCAAAATGGGGTGGGATGCGGAGAAAGGCCTCGCACACGATAATAAATGCTGATATGTTGAGGATGGAGTTAGGGGCCAGATCATGGAAGTCCAGCCTGTAATAATGCATCAGTCCGCAGACAAATGGGTGGAGGGGAAATCCTAGCCCGCCAACAAAGTGAGAAATAAACACTACCCTTTCTTAGGGTTCTAGAGTAGGGACGATTTGTCCCTTGGCTGGGAGCCGATGGTTGACCGTCTTGGCTAAGTATCCGGCCTCCCGGAGTCTCTTGATATCCTTCTCCTTGACGGAGGAGGCCATCCACTTGCCTTGTGCTTCAGATCCGAACATGGTTGGAGTGCTTTTTGGGGCGGAAGAGGTGGGTGCTTGGGCGCTGGTGCTCGAGAATGAATGAGCAGAGGAAGAAGAAGGCATAGGCGAAAGAAGGAATCCTTATCCCTTTATAAAGGCAGTACAAATCATGCGCCTCCCCACTCTCCCTACAGCTCGCTTATTTCCCAAGTGTCGTGCTGATGGCACGGTTGGGTTACCCGTACCTGCATTGATGAGAATCCCGTGATAAGGGGACATGATCTATGCTTTGACAAGACGTGCCAATGAAACCGTGCCTCAAAATACGGAGGGACAGGATAAAAATGGTTTGAATAAAGACTGGGCCGTGGCGTGATGTCATGCTGTGAGTTGTCAGCAGATTGGACTCGTGGGATATTATACTCTGTACAATGGTATGTGGAATTTGTTTTGCAGAGCCGGACATGATTCTTATGTTTAAGATCTACTTTGGAGTATTTGGAGAAGGAACCCGCCTTGCAATGCCGAAGACAATCTGCGTGCCAGACTCATCGTCATTGAAGCCTGGTTCAAGGGCTACTCAGGGAGTCCTGGATTAAGGGGTCCTCGAACAGCCGGACTTTATGCATATGCCGGACTGTTGGGCTATGAAGATACAAGATAGAAGACTTCGTCCCGTGTCCGGATGGGACTCTCCTTTGCGTGGAAGGCAAGCTTGGCGATTCGGATATGAAGATTCCTTTCTCTATAACCGACTATGCGTAACCCTAGCCCCCTCCATGTCTATATAAACCGGAGGGTTTAGTCCATAGGCAAGCTTCTAGGGTTTAGCCTCTACGATCTCGTGGTAGATCAACTCTTGTAATACTCATATCATCAAGATCAATCAAACTGATCGGGACCCCCTACCCGAGATCCGTCGGTTTTGACACCGGCACCCGCTGCCCGATCCGCTGCAACGAGGGGTGAGGACCCCGACCCACTCCACCCCCTGCTTGCCCCCTCGCCCCGAGTGCTCCCGCCTCACCACGCGCGTCCACCGTACCGCGCCGTGCTTCCGACGCACCGCGGTCACCCCGCGTCGGGCCACGCCCCATGCAGCGCCCCGCCTGCCTCGCGGCACTCCGCTCGAGCGCTCACCGCGCGTGGTGAGCCCTGCCGCACGTGCTAGCCGCCCTTGGCCACCGGCCCCGCGCTCCTCCACCACTGCAGTGCCCCGCTGCGCCCGCGCCACCGCCGCCCTAGCGCGTGCGCACCGCCCCCCTGCGTCGCCTCTGCCTGCCGCGGCCAGCCGGCGAGCCATGCCGCCGAGCATGCACCCGGCGCCGACGCCCCACGCACGCACGCGCCTGTGCTTCATTCGGGCAGGTGCCCACATCCCCCGCCCGCTGCCCGCCCCGCCCCGCTGGCCCCTGGCCACTGATCTATGGGCCCCACTGCCCTGGTAAAAAAATTTATATATATAAGGTTTTAAAATAAAAATAATTAATTTATTAATTAGTTAACTAATTACTTAATTAAATTGGTTTAATTAAACTAATCACTTAATTAGCCTAACTAATCTGTAATTAACTAACCAACGTTTGACTGGTCAACTAGGACCCCCTGGACCCACATGTCATCCTTTGGTACACTTCTGTGTACGCAGAGCTGGGTGTACCTAGCGATTAATCTTTATTTCCGATTTATTAATAATTCCAGAATATTATTAAAAGTTTAGAAATTCATAGAAATTAAACCGTAGCTCGGATGAAAATATTTTTTACATGAAAGTTGCTCAGAATGACGAGACGAATTCGAACATGCGGTTTGTTCATCTGCCACACGTCCCTAGCATAACAAACGTCGAACATTTTCCCTTCAGTTCATTAGTTTGACACACATCCGGAACCGGGAAAACTTCCCGGATGTTTTCCCCCTTTCGCCAGTATTGCCTAGTGCTGCGTTAGAACACCTCTAACACCGCTTATTGTCTTGTTATGCATATGTTTGTGTGTATTTACTGCTTCTTGCCCCTCTTCTCTTTGGTAGACCCCGAGACCGATGCTGATGTCCCTGTGATTGACTACGTCACCGACGACCCTTCTTCCCTTTCAGCGGAGCTTCCAGGCAAGCCCCCCTTTGATCATCCCGATATCGCCCATTCCATTCTCTCATGCTAGCATTAAATTCTGCTACTATAATTGATTGCTCCTATTTTGATGCATAGCCTGCTTTTGTACCTGCTGTTGTACCTTACTTGCTTATCCTAAACTGCTTAGTATAGGTTGGTTAGTGATCCATAAGTGACCCCCACTTGTCCTTGTTTCCCCTGCTTCACCATCGATGCCTCGATCAACGTGATCAACGACCAGAGCCTGACACCTCACATCACGTCACACCCTTTTTGTTGCTCTACTCTGCAAAGTTACCATCGAGTGCCGAGGGTGGTACCACATACATCACTCCTGATGAGATCTCTGTAGTGTAGCTATTCGGTCGTGGTCATCGAGGGTGATTCCTCCTTAACCACTTCCGATACGACTCTGTCGTGCAACCCCTCAAGTGTGAACCTCGAGGGTGGTTCCTCTTACATTCACCTTGATGATTACATCGAGTGGAATCCACTGAGGGTAATTCCTCGGGTTTTCCCCTTGATGTTTGGACACACGGTTACCCGGACTTTACTTGAGACCATTGTTGAAGTCGGGTCGGCCCTGAGGGGTACCCGTGAGTTGATGTGAAAGTTGGGCGGGCCCAGAGAGCACTCGCGAGTTTTCCATGTGGCATGGCCGGGCAGTCTGGGCCCTTGCCGCAAGTCCACGAGACAGGGCGACGGGGTCACATTATCGTGAGTCTCTGCTCGTCTCCGTGAGCCCCCAATGCACTAATAGGTTTGGGTATTTGTTCTGAGTTGGCCTCTGGCCTTTACGCACTAACCACCACGCGAGAATAATTATGGGCCTCGACATTGTAGTATCAGCCAAAGCTTTGTCAGACGTCCAGTTCAGCATCGTGGGCCTGTCAGGCCAGTGCCATCCAGTATGAGGTGGTGGTCATCCCGACTCGTCGCACAACAACCCGGAGTCCTGCGGGCGATGGGCCCAAGACCCCAGAGTGCTTAGGATGTAGACCGGCGGGGACCTCTCTGTTGAGCCTAGGTAAGGCTGCGACGTGTTGATCTTCCCAGGCCGGGCATTGAGCCCAGAAAGGTGTGTACAGCTAGAGTGATCGAGCATGTTAGGTAACATGGTGCACCCCTACAGGAAAGTTATATATTCGAATACCGTGTCCACGATAATGGATGTTCAGACTTGTATCTTGATCTTATATAACTAGAAATGGATACTTGAGATATGTGATGGATATGTGGCTCCGAGATTGCTTTCCCACAGGGAATCGGGGAAGGATCTCTGGGCGTTGACGTTACAACATGCTTGTTTAATCTTAAAATGCTATTCTATACTCTTCTACATGCTGCAAGATGCTTGGAGCTGCTTGAAGATGCTAGTCTTTGATAGGCTAGGCCTTCCCCCTCTATTCTGGCATTCTGCAGTTCAGTCCACAGATACAAACCTTCCATTTGATACCAATTCATACTTAGTATAGATCTGATGCTTGCGAGTACTTTGGATGAGTACTCACGGTTGCTTTGCTACCCTTTTTGCCCCTTCTTTCTTCTTTTCGGTTGATGCAACCAGATGGTGGATCCCTGGAGCTAGATGCCACCACCGACGGATACTACTACGTGGAGACCGCCAACGACCAGGAGTAGTTAGGAGGTCCCAGGCAGGAGGCCTTGCCTCTTCGATCGTGTTGCTTTTGTGCTAGCCTTCTTAAGGCACCCTTATTTAACTTATGTCTGTACTCAGATATTGTTGCTTCCGCTGACTCTTGTGTATCGAGCTATGTATTCGAGCCCTCGAGGCCCCTGGCTTGTAATATAAAGCTTGTATTCTTTTATTTGTGTTTAGAGTTGTGTTGTGATATCTTCCCATGAGTCCTTGATCTTGATTGTACACATTTGCGTGTATGATTAGTGTACGATTGAATTGGGGGTGTCACACATACCAAGGTTCATCATATCCCCGAGAACTAGGGGTTTACTCACAAATGGGGGCGACAATCATCATGACAAAAGTGATGGCATACATGGACGAATGATTCGAATGATACATAAGAAGATACACTAGGGTTCTTGATGTTGCAGATGATAAGGATGTGGATGATGATGACGATGATGATAATGGAGTGGATGATGATGACGATGATAGTGGTGATGATGTTGTATCTCTCTCGTGCACGGTGAGGAAGATCCCCTTCTTCTCTTTTCCAATCCCCCCTCTGGATAAACTCCGGAGGCTAGGGTTCTGCCTTCTAGATGAGTTTCTGGTCTCTCTGGGCATCTGATACCTGATCCGATTTGACAGGGTGAAAGTAGTCGATCTAGCGGTGGCGACGACACTCTGATATGTCTCCAATGTATCTATAATTTTTGATTGTTCCATGTTGTTATATTATCATTCTTGGATGTATTACAATCATTTTATAATCATTTATATCATTTTTTGTACCAACCTATTGACATAGTGCCCAGTGCTAGTTGCTGTTTTCTGCTTGTTTCTTACATCGCAGGAAATCAATACCAAATGGAGTCCAAATGCAGTGAAACTTTTTGTGGATTTTTTCCGGACCAGAAGACACAAGTTGGGCCGAAGAAGTACCAAAGGGGTGCCCCGAGGGGAGCACAACCCACCAGGGCGTGCCTGGGGGCCCAAGCACGCCCAGGTGGGTTATGCCCACCTCGGTGGCCTCCCGCACCGCCTCTTTGCTCTGTAAATACCCCAATATTCCAGAAACCATAGGAGAGTCGACGGAAATCAATTCCAGCCACCGCAAGTTCTATAAAAATCAGCTCCAATCTAGACACCATCATGGAGGGGTTCATTATGTCCATTGGTGCCCCTCGGATGATGCGTGAGTAGTTCTTTGCAGACCTACGGGTCCGTAGTTAGTAGCTAGATGGCTTCCTCTCTCTCTCTCTCTCTCTCTCTCTCCCTCCCTCTCTCTCTCTCTCTCTTGATTCTCAATACAATGGTCTCTTGGAGATCCATATGATGTAAGCCTTTTTGCGTTGTATTTGTTGGGATCTGATGAACTTTGAGTTTATGATCAGATATATGTTTTTATCCATGAAAGTTATTTGAGTCTTCTTTGATCTCTTATATGCATGATTGATTATAGCCTCGTATTTGTGCTCCGATATTTGGTTTTTGTTTGGCCAACTTGATCTATTTATCTTGCAATGGGAAGAGGTGCTTTGTGATGGGTTCGATCTTATGGTGCTTGATCCCAGTGACACAAGGGGAAACGACATGTATGTATTTCTTGTCTACATCATGTCATTGTTCTTATTGCATTACTCCGTTTTCCATGAACTTAATACACTAGATGCATGATGGATAGCGGTTGATGTGTGGAATAATAGTAGTTGATGTAGGCAGGAGTCGGTCTACTAATCTTGGACGCGATGCCTATATAATTATCATTGCCTGGATATCATCATGATTATTTGAAGTTCTATCAATTGCCCAACAATAATTGTTTTCCCACCGTTTGCTATTTTTCTCGAGAGAAGCCACTAGTGAAACCTACGCCCCCGGGTCTCTTCTTTATTATATTTCCCTTCATGATCTATTTTTATTTGCTTTTATTTCTAGATCTGTTAAACCAAAAAAACAAAAATACTTTGCTGCACTTTATTTTATTTGCGATCTATTTATCCAATCTATTACAACTTTTATCTCGTCTCCGTGCCAATTTCTGGCGCCGTTACCTGAAAAGGGATTGACAACCCCTTTAACACGTTGGGTTGCGAGTATTTGTTATTTGTGTGCAGGGGATGTTTACGTTGTGTTGTGTGGTTCTCCTACTGGTTCGATGACCTTGGTCTCATCACTGAGGGAAATACCTACTGTTGATGTGTTGCATCATCCCTTCCTCTTTGGGGAAATACCGACATAGTTCAAGCAAATATCAAAAGGAATTCCTGGCGCCATTGCCGGAGAGACGTCATCAACATCAACCAGGTTCCTAATCACAAATCTCATCTCCTTGCAATTTACATTATTTTCCATTTGCCTCTCGTTTTCCTCTCCCCCACTTCACAAAAATTTGCCGTTTTATTCGCCCTATTTCTCGTTTGTCCTTTTCTCGTCAGATCTCATGTTTGCTTGTGTTGCCATGTGCCTTCTATTTGCTCGCATCTTTGCTTGCTAAAAATTTATTGATATGGATCATCATCCACTTGCTAATCTTTTCAAAAGATCCAATTATGATGAACCAATTGCTAGTGAATTGAGTTCACTAGATTATCTTTATGAAGTTTTGCTTGAGATTTATGAATCTGGAAATTGTGATGAACTGTTAAATGAAGGAATTTATAAAGTGATTCATGATATCTCCTTGAATGAAAAGCATGATTGCAATGATGTATTATAAATTCTATTAATGTCAATTATGTTAATTATATGCAAAACCCCAAGCTTGGGGATGCTAATTTTGCTATGTCCACTACTTGTTGCAATGATCATGATTGGGGTGATTCTTCTTATGATCTTGAAAATTTATTTAAGCCTCATGATGAATATGTTTGCAATGATATTGAAAGTGGGTTTTGAGAGGTCATGACTTTATTTGATCATAATCCCACTATTTTGGAAGAGTGTCAACTTTGCATGCATGTGGATCATGAAGAGAATATTTTATGTGATAGCTATATTGTTGAATTTGATTATGATCCAACATGTAATTATTATGAGAGAGGAAAATATGGTTGTAGAAATTTTCATGTTACTAAATTACCTCTCGTTATGTTGAGATTATCAATGTTTTATTCCTCTCCTTTGCATATGCTAGATATTTCTTATCTTGATAATTTGTTTGCTTATAAAATTCCTATTCATAGGAAGTATGTTAGACTTAAATGTGTTTTTCACATGTTTTATGATGCTCTCTTTGCATTTCAATTATTATCTTTCATGTGAGCATCAATAAAATTATGCCTAGCTAGGGGCGTAAAACGATAGCGCTCATTGGGAGGCAACCCAACTTGTATCTTTTTGTTTTTTGGTTTTCTTGCTGTTTTCAATAAAATACCTAATTATTCGTCTGATTGGATGTGTTTTCGTGCTTTAAATTAGTGTTTGTGCCAAGCAAGGCCTTTGGGTGATTTGGGTGAGAGTTGATTTGATCTTGCTGAAAAACAGAAACTTTTGCGCTCACAAAAATAATTCCATTTTTAACATAAGAGTGCTTTTGAGTTGATTCTTTCTGGAGAAGATTAATAAACAAATTTTCCATGTTGTCCTAATTTTTTAGAATTTTTGGAGTTATAGAAGTATTCGAAGTAGTCAGATTGCTATAAATTGTTCTGTTTTTGTCAGATTCTGTTTTCTTTGCATTATGTGCTTGTTTTGATGATTCTATGGTTTTCTTTGAAGAGGTTTTGCCATAGAAAAGTTGGAATACAGTAGATATAATGCAAAAATAAAATATGAATGGGTTTGCAATAGTATTTATAGTAGTGGTTTGCTTTCTTATACTAACGGATCTCACGAAGGTTTTGTTGAGTTTTGTGGGATTGAAGTTCTCAAGTTTTGGCTGAGATTGCGATGGATGAAGGAATAAGGATTAGCAAAAGGCTAATCTTGGGGATGCCGAGGCACCCCAAGATAATATTCAAGAAGTAGCAAGCAACTAAGCTTGGGGGTGCCCCCGAGTGGCATCCCTCTTTCTTCTATCAACCATCGGTATTTTACTTGGAGCTATATTTTTATTAGTCACATATTATGAGTTTTTCTTGGAGCGTCTTGTATGATATGAGTCTTTGCTTGTTTTGATTTGTGTTTTAAGTCTTGAATCCTTGCTGTCACACCTTTTGGAGAGAGCCAAAAAGAATTATGCTATGCTTGCTCCTATGCTTCACTTAAATTTTTAGAGCCTTGGAATTGCTCTAGTGCTTCACTTATATCTTTTTGAGCACTGTGTGCTTTGTTATTTTTGAAGAAATGCTCTCATGCTTCAATTAGATTTATTTGGGAGTTAGTAAGTTTTTTAAGAAATTCTCTCATGCTTTACTTAGATTATTTTGAGAGAAAGAAATATTATGATCATGTTCTTCACTTAAATTTGTTCGAGCCTATTAAAAGCAACATATGAAACTAGTACGAAAGTGATAGATAACCAAGGAGGATATAATAAAAACTTTCATGAATATCATTGGACAAAATAAATTGGTTCTTAGTAATGATTTTGAGATATGACGATATGATATGTGAGTCATGTTGATGAGTAATTATACTTTAGTAAGAATATTGGTGTTAAGGTTTGTGATTCCCTATGCAAGCACGGAAGTCAAGAGTTATGCAATGAAATTACATCCTACTTGTGGTGCATTATTCGGTGTTAATTATGCTTAATGCTCGCTTACGAGATTTTTTGTTTCTTGGTTGGATGCTTCTCAATCTTTTTGCCAGCCTTCATTTGCACTAAGTATGATAACTACTTGTGCATCCAAAACCCTTTAAACCAGTTTTGCCATATGAGTCCACTATACCTACCTATATGCGGTATTTTCGTTCCGTTCTAAGCAAATTTGCATGTGCCATCTCTAATTTTCAAAATAAATTTATCTTTTGTGTGCTCGTACCGCTCGCGACGCGGTGAGGGGTGGCTGATGTTTTCCATGCTAGATGTGTTATTCTTACGATGAGTGTTTATTCACTTGTCATTGCATGATAGTATGACAAAGGTATTAGGGATGCCCAGTCCCGAAACGAAAAATGAATTTACTTTATGTTGTCAAATAATAAATTCCTTGGAAAGTGTTGGTATGGAGGGCACCCATGGATACGGTTAGCCATGGAAAGTGAAAGTATGGTGGAAAAAGGAATAAACTTTATTTTTTGTTTGGGAACCGCCTACGATGTATCTAGCATGGAAAGTGTTGGGAACTCTAAGTCGTTTTCATTGGTAGGAAAAGTATGCCTCCCAAAATGTTTTTAGATCTCAATTTTTGCTTTGAGATCTAGCACCTCTACAAATCCCTACTTCCCTCCGCGAAGGGCCTTTCTTTTACTTTATGCAATTTTTATTTTTCAACTTGAGTCTCCACCTTCTCTTATAAAGCGCCAACTAAGGGGCACTATGATCGTACTTGAGCATTGGGTATAGTTAGTATTCGAGTGTGTTTCATGAATGGATCAATAATTGAGCATAATGAGCTAGGGATAACTTGCTTTAGCGTTGATATTTTGAAAGACATGGTTGCTTATTGATATGCTTGAGTATTAAAGTCTTCATGTCAAAACTAGACTATTGCTTTGAACCATATAAAAGTCCAAATGTCTATGCTACAAAGAAAATAATATGTCATGAAAATGTTAGGCAGCATTCCACATCAAAAATTCTGTTTTTATCATTTACCTACTTGAGGACGAGCGGGAATTAAGCTTGGGGATGCTGATACGTCTCCAACGTATCTATAATTTTTTATTGCTCCATGCTGTTATATTATCATTCTTGGATGTTTAACAATCATTTTATAACCATTTTATATCATTTTTTGGTACTAACCTATTGACATAGTGCCCAGTGTCAATTGTTGTTTTCTGCTTGTTTTTTACATCATAGGAAATCAATACCAAACGGAGTCCAAACACAGCGAAACTTTTTGTGGATTTTTCCGTGACCAGAAGACACAAGTTGGGTCGAAGGAGTACCAGAGGGGTGCTCCGAGGGGGACACAACCCACCAGGGGGGGCCCAGGAGCACCCAGGTGGGGTATGACCACCTCGGTGGCCTCCCTCGCCGCCTCTTTGCTCTATAAGTACCCCAATATTCTAGAAACCCTAGGAAAGTCGACAGAAATCAATTCCATCCGCCGCAAGTTCCAGAAAGAGTTAAATACACCTCAGGTGCCCTAACTTGTCCGGTACGGTCAGTTTGGTGCCTAAACTTGAAAAATACACAAAAGTGGTGTCATAACTTGTCTGGGCGTTCAAATACGGTACCTCTGGACGTATGCCGCTGTATCGAGTGCCCGTGTGGCATGCCAGCATGTCGCTGGGCCACATGTTAGTGGTTGCTGGCGCTGGATGTGCACTGTGAGCTACGTGTATTTTTTATAGGAATGCCCCTGGATTTTAATCAATTCTTGCAAAACACCCCTTGATTTTAAGTAATACTCGCAAAAATTACCAGGAAGCGAGCATGCAGGGAATTTGAACATGTGATGTCCTCGTCGCCTGACAATCGTGCGGACCAGATGGCCACAGTCTGGTTTGCGCTTAATTATCAACAAGTTTATAGATGATTGCACGTATCGCTCTGCATATGCTTTTACTGGAGTAATTTTATTTATATTTATTTCCAAGTTACTATCTTGTTTTTCTTCGAGTGAAGTTTCTGTTCAGTTCTCATGATACATAGATTTTTCCCATGTGAAAAAATAAAATAATTATCAATATGAAATTTTGTCTATTTCCATTATTGTGTACTTTGAAGTGATAAACATGAACTTTTTCTAAAATTGATGTGGAATTAAAAAGTTGAACTTGTCTTAAAAACAAAGTGAGCAGTATTATTTTAGAAAATGCTCAACATGTTTTTTGATAATACTCCAAAGTTCCTATCTAGCAGAGAACATACGAAGAAATTGTTTGAAGCTATTCTTTCCAATCGATCTATCCAAGCGTTCGTACTAAAATAACACCAAGTTATCTTTTCGATCGATCTATCAAGAGTTCGTACTAAAATAACACAAAGTTATTCTTTCTGATCAATCTATCAAGAGTTCGTACTAAAATAACACCAAAGCAAATTTGGATTCATAATACTCAATCCAACACAAAGAACCTCAAAGAGTGCCCCAAGATTTCTAGCGGAGAAACAAAAGACGATAACGTGCATCAACCCCTATGCATAGATTACCCCAATGTCACCCCGGGAATCCGTGAGTTGAGTGCCAAAACATATCTCAAGTGGCTCAATACAATACCACATTGTCACCACGGGTATTCATATGCAAGACATATATCAAGTGCTCTCAAATCCATAAAAGTATTCAATCCGATAAAACAAAATCTCAAAGGGAAAACTCAATTCATCACAACAAGATAGAGAGGGAGAAACACCGTATGATCCAACTATATTAACAAAGCCCGTGATACATCAAGATCGTGCCATCTCAAGAACACGAGAGAGAGAGAGAGAGAGAGAGAGAGAGAGATTGAACACATAGCTACTAGTACAAACCCTCACCCCCGAGGATGGACTACTCCCTCCTCATCATGGTGGCCACAGGGATGATGAAGATGGCCTCCGGTGATAATCTCCCCCTCCGGCAGGGTGCCAGAACAGAGTCCAGATTGGTTTTCGTGGATACAGAGGCTTGCGGCGGCGAACTTCCAAGCTAGGGTTACCCCGAGGGTTTTGGAATATTTGGCAATTTATAGGGCGAAGAGGCAGTGCGGGAGGTCACCGATGGGGGCACAACCCACTGGGCATGCCTAGGTGAGTTGTGCCCACCTAGGGCCTCCCCTCTGGTACTTTTTAGCCCATCATGGGTCTTCTGGTCCAAATAAAATCTCCAAAAAAATCGCTGCATTTGGACTCCGTTTGATATTGATTTCCTGCAAAGTAAAAAAAACAAGCAAAAAACAACAATTGGCACTGGGCACTATGTCAATAGTTTAGTCCCAAAAAATGATATAAAGTTGCTATAAAACTATTATAAAACATCCAAGAATGATAATATAACAACATGAATACTTCATAAATTATATATATGTTGGAGATGTATCACCATGGCACCCCAAGATAATATTCAAGGAGAACCAAGCAACTAAGCTTGGGGATGCCCCAGAAGGCATCTCCTCTTTCTTCTCACGACCATCGATATTTTACTTGGAGCTATATTTTTATTCATCACATATCATGCATTTTGCTTGTAGCATCTTGTATTATATGAGTCTTTCCTTGTTTTGCTTTTTAGTTTGTCACAAGTATCCTTTCTGGGCACACCTATTTGAGAGAGCCAAAATAATGCTATGATTTGTTAGAATTGTTCTATGTGCTTCACTTCATTTTTTTGATCTACGGAATTACTCTAGTTCTTCACTTATCTCTTTTTGAGCAGGATGTGCTTTTATATTTTTGGAGAAATACTCTCATCCTTCGCTTAGATTTATTTGAGAGTTAGTAATTTTTTGAAGAAATTCTCTCATGCTTCACTTATATTGTTTTGAGAGAAGAAAATTTTTATGCTAATGTTCTTCACTTAAATTAGTTTGAGCTTATCAAAAGCAACATATGAAACTAGCCCCAAAGTGATAGATATTCAAGAGGGATATAATAAAAAAATCATGAAGATCATTGGACAAAATAAACTTGATTCTTTGTAATAGTTTGGAGATATGATGATAGTAATATATGAGCATATGATACGTCTCCAACGTGTCTATAATTTTTGATTGTTCCATGCTATTATATTACCCCTTTTGGATGTTTATGGGCTTTATTCTACACATTTATATCATTTTTGGGACTAACCTACTAACCGGAGGCCCAACCCATATTGCTGTTTTTTTTGCCTATTTCATTATTTCGAAGAAAAGGAATATCAAACGGAGTCCAAACGGAATGAAACCTTCGGGAGCGTTATTTTTGGAACAAATCTGATCCGGAGAGCCTGGAGTGCAAGTCAAGAAAGCTCCAAGGGACCCATGAGATAGGAGGGCGCCCCCCCCCTGTAGGGCTCACCCCCTGTCTCGTGGGCCCCTCGGGCGTCCACCGACGTACTTCTTCCTCCTATATATATCCATGGACCCTGAAAACATGCAGGAGCACCACGAAACACAATTTCCACCGCCGTAACCTTTTGTATCCGCGAGATTCCATCTTGGAGCCTTCGCCGGCACTCTGCCGGAGGGGGAATCAATCACGGAGGGCTTCTACATCAACACCATAGCCTCTCCGATGAGTTGTGAGTAGTTTACCACAGACCTACGGGTCCATAGTTATTAGCTAGATGGCTTCTTCTCTCTTTTTGGATCTCAATACAATGTTCTCCCCCTCTCTTGTGGAGATCTATTCGATGTAATCTCTTTTTGCGGTGTGTTTGTCGAGATCCGATGAATTGTGGGTTTATGATCAAGTTTATTTATGAATAATATTGGAATCTTCTCTGAATTCTTTTATGTATGATTGAGTTATCTTTACAAGTCTCTTCGAATTATCAGTTTGGTTTGGCCTACTAGATTGATCTTTCTTGCCATGGGAGAAGTGTTTAGCTTTGGGTTCAATCTTGCGGTGATCTTACCCAGTGACAAAAAGGGTTGCAAGACACGTATTGTATTGTTGCCATCGAGGATAACAAGATGGGGTTTATATCATATTGCATGTGTTTATCCCTCCACATCATGTCATCTTGCTTAAGGCATTACACTGTTCTTATGAACTTAATACTCTTGATGCAGGCAGGAGTCGGTCGATGTGTGGATTAATAGTAGTAGATGCAGGCAGGAGTCGGTCTACTTGTTATGGATGTGATGCCTATATACATGATCATGCCTAGATAACGTCATAACTATGGGCTTTTCTATCAATTGCTCGACGGTAATTTGTTCACCCACCGTAATACTTATGCTTTCGAGAGAAGCCTCTAGTGAAACTATGGCCCCCGGGTCTATCTCTTATCATATTTGCTTTCAATCTACTTTTATTTGCATCTTTATTTTCTGCATCTATATTATAAAATACCAAAAATATATTTATCTTATCATACTATCTCTATCAGATCTCACTTTTGTAAGTGACCGTGAAGGGATTGGCAACCCCTTTATTGCGTTGGTTGTGAGTTCTCAGTTTGTTTGTGTAGGTGCGTGGGACTTTTGAGGAGCCTCCTACTGGATTGATACCTTGGTTCTCAAAACTGAGGGAAATACTTATGCTACACTTTGCTGCATCACCCTCTCCTCTTCGGGGAAAACCAACGCTAGCTCAAGACGTAGCAACATATTGGTGAATAATTATGCTTTAGTAAGAATATTGGTGTTAAGGTTTGTGTTTCCCTATGCAAGCACGAAAGTCAATAGATATGCAATGAAATTACATCCTACTTAAGGTGCATTATTCGGTGTTAGTTATGCTTGATGCTCGCTTATGTGAATTGTTATTTCTTGGTTGGTTGCTTCTCAATCTTTTTGCTAGCCTCCACTTGTACTAAGTAGAAATACAACTTGTGCATCTAAAATCCCTAAACCTAGTTTTGCCATATGAGTCCACCATACCTACCTATATGCGGTATTTCTGTGGCATTCTAAGCCAATTTGTATGTGCCATCTCTAATTTTCAAAATGAATTTCCTTTTTGTGTGCCCTTACCTCTCATGAAGCGGCAGGGGGTGGCCAATATTTTCCATCGTAGATGTCTTATTCTCAAGATGAGTGTTTATTCACTTGTCATTGCACGAGATTACGGTGGTAATAGGGATGCTCGGTCCCGAAATGAAAAATAAATTTAATTTACATTGTCAAATAATAAATTCCTTGGAAAGTGGTTGTATGGACGACACCCGTGGATACGGCTAGTCGTGGAGTGTGAAAGTATGGTGGAAAAGGGAATAAACTTTATTTTATGTTTCGGAACCACATATGATATATCTAGCATGGAAAGTGTTGGGAATTACTCGGTCATTTTTGTTGACGGAAAAAGCATGCCTCTCAAAATATTTTTATCTCTCAATTTAAGCTTTGAGCTCTGGCACCTCTACAAATCCCTGCTTCCCTCTGCGAGGGGCCTATCTATTTACTTTATGTAATTTTTATTTTTATTTGAGTCTCCATATTCTCTTATAAAGTGTTAACTAGCACTACTGTAGGATGCTGATAACGCGACACTACGATCAGAGACCCTTCGAGAAACTGTGTGTGATGCAATGATCGCAAATGGTGGTGTAATAAAACCGTCAAAAATGTGCAAAACATTTGCGATGACGGATGCATCAAACACTGCTCAGATTTTAGTTGCGTGTGCAATGCAGGGCATACGGTTTAGTTCAATCAACTGTTTGCAATGAGGAGTAACAAAAGAAATGGGCAGCCAGATAAAGGCCTATGTGATACACATCATACGGTTCACTCGGATGAACTGTTTGTGATTAGGCAACACAAAAGAAACAGTCAGCCAGATCAAGGTGTGTGCGATATACAGCATGCAGTTCACTCGGATGAACTGTTTGTGTTGAGACAAGAGAACATAAATGGTTCAATATAACAAGATGTGTGTGATACACGGCAAACAGGTCCGTAATCATAAATGTGTGCGAAGACCGATAATAACACAAATGGTTGCTGCTAATATGACGTGTGTGTTGTGCGGTGGGATTGCATACAGAAGAACAACATACACACACACACACACACACACACACACACACTTATAAGGACATGGTTGCATAACCAAATTAAACATCCAATCACATAGGTGGCTACTACAGCCATGGCATTTGCACACACCAAAGTAAACTATTACATGCATAATTTCATAGGTGGCTACTACACACATGACACACCAAAGTAAACTATATATTACATGAATGATTAACTAGCATAAACAATCATCTGATCATCATCTACTGCTTGTGACGCTTGCTCTGCTTGTGGCTCAATCCGGGCTCGTCGATTTGTGTAATGAGGCACTTCCTCATGTCAACGATCTTCCTGTGCATCTCATAGCATGTGTACACGCTCTTGGCCGCAAACCTGAGGTGAGGTTCATCCAGTCGCCGCATCCAGGCCCTGTGCCAGGATACGGGACTTGTTCTCCGGGCATCCTGCTTCATCTTTTCGTAGTAGGGTTCGATGATGGCCGAGGCGAGTTCGACCAGGGATTCATTCTTCGTGCTGCCCCAGACCCTGTAGTGGTCACGGATTTTGACAAGGTTCTTGCAGGCCAAGCCCGTAACATCGAGCGCTTTTACATCGTCGGTGGTTTCCATCATGGCGAACTTGTAGTCGGTGCTGTTGACAAACCTGTTGAAACGGTCGCAAGGCTCCGTGGCCATGCAGTAGTGGTAGATGAGGACATGATGGAGCACGCACAACTAGGAGATGGCAACCTTCTAATCTATGATGAGACGATCAGCGGTGTAATGGAGGTCGATGCCGACCACCTTGTACTTGTCTCCAGGAAGCAACTGCTCAACGGTGTTCATGTAGTCGTCCACCACGGCTGGGTCGATGGTGTACACCACCAAGAGATCCGTTTCCCTCGCATGGGTCTCCACTTTATGCTCGTTGAACTCCATTGGAGCGCCGCTAGACATCCTCTCTATGTGTCTTCGTGGGTGTGCTTGTTGTGTCGTGGGGCGTGATTGAAAGGTTGAAGAGACTAAGGTTATAATGGACGCGCGAATTAAAGGGGAGGCCGGACGGCCTGGAATATTGATCGGCATGCCCTGATTGTAGTTCTAATTCGCAGCGTGTAACTCCATCGTGCTGCACGTAACTGCATCGTGTGGCAACACGTGCGGCACAACCACATGTGTATGAGGCCCTCGACGTGATCGTGCGCAGGCCCAACCACTAGCAGAGCGCGTGCAGAGGGATAAGGGCAGAGTGCTCCGTGATCGCCTCAATGGCGAGCAACCATATATATGCATATAGCAGTTGAACACGCAAAGAAAAGCTATCCACAACCCAAGCACGCCGACGGACGCGAGCAGAGCGCGCCGCGGCGCCTAACGGCGAGCAACCATATATATGCATATAGCAATTGAACTGTTTGTATAACTTAAGCAGGACTGCTTAATCTATGAATGAAATCTGTGCTTAATTACTGAATTTTAGTTGCAAAAATTAGATAGTGCTAGTGATTTTTAGCTGCATATTTTTACAAATCGCCATTGGAACTACTGGATCTCCTATCTGTATGTGTCGTCGTGGGTGTGCTTATTGTGTCGTGCGCCGGCCCCAGACACTGGCAGCACAACTTATAAATTGATGGATGGAGTACTCGTTACAGTGATGCATATAATTAAGCAAAGGAATCACACATGTCTGTATTGACTGGAACGAGAATGCAATAACACAATAAGAATTAAGGCCACGATGATGTGATCGGGGTGGTGGTTACAGGAGGCAATAAGAAAGATGCACCCATCAACGTACGACCTCCTCCTCAACTCAATGCACCGGGCCACCGACTGGCGTCTAAGGAGCGGCGGCTTCTGTGGCGAGGTGAAGGTGCTTCTCAGCAAATGCATCCAAGGCTTCTAGCCGATTGAACAAGGCCAACATCGTAGCATCCTCACTGGCCTTGTAGATACCTATGTACACAATTTGCTCGTACACGTGGATGTGTAGGTCGACGAATTCTTGCAGGGCAAGGCGCCTCGCGGTGAGCGCGACCTCCAGGTGGACATTCTTCGTGGCGTTGGCGGGCAGTCACAAGGCCACCAGTGCTTGAAAGAGGTTCCTACCATGGAGGCCGATTAGGGTGGCAGGTAATGAGGAGGCCGGGCACGCAGGCTGGAGGAGTACGACGACGTTGTCCGCAAGCTTCTTGACGACGGTGAACTTGTTGGTGGTGGCAACGATCATCTGGTCCAACTGAGAGTCGTAGCTGGCGTCAACAGCGGCCATCCACCAGTCGGTTGCCAACACCTTCTGGAGACGATCCTTGGTGCCGTGCCGCAGGCCGACATCGTGGACCATCTCGCACAGCCGCTGGCCGCTCGTGTGCATCACCGCCATGGGTCTGGAGTGAGCACTTTTGCGCTTAGTGTAGGTCCTTAGGCAAATGCTTAGGTGCGTACGATGTGGTAGATGCATTGGAATGGAGGGGCGCCTTTATATGAGTGCAAACTACGCTGCATTCACATCGAGCTGCCTCTTTTCCCGGTCCTCCTCCCATTACTTCCCTCATACATTCATGATGCTAATTTAAGGAGGATGCATCATTGGTCGTTCAACATTTTGGGAACCGCTACCCTCTCCCTCGTCTGCATTGAAGCGGTATCGGGAACTGCGCCACCCGCTGTCAAATCGAATAGTATTGCACCGCCCACTGCACGCTCGGCTGAACACGCCTCCTCACCTCCATCTATGCTTAATTACTGAATTTTAGTTCCAAAAAATAGATATTGCTAGTGATTTTTAGCTTCATATTTTGACAAATCGCAGTGTTACAAGGTTGACAAATGGCAGTGTTACTAGATCAACAAATGTCAATCTTTCCAGTTTGACAAATGGCAACATACCCAATATGACATATGCAAATCTTACCAAATTGTTTGTAAGTTGTTGTACACGGGTCATCCAAAAGAATCGTTTGCGTTGAAGAGATGTACAAATCCTGCTCTCACTTCGCATACAGGTGTTCTTTCTAAAACCTTTGCGATCAAGAGCCATAAAAACATATGACCATTAAAAACCAAGACACGTGTGAAAGCACAAGTGCTCCCTAGGTGGTTTTGGTAATTAATGTCAACATATCTCTTGTTGGACTAACACTTTTATCTAGTATATTTCAGATAAGTTCAACATTGGAGTGGCATGGACTAAAGGATGTGGGAACTCCTTCAAGATGCTAAGGACAAAGGATTGGCTCAAGCTTCAAGCTCAAGACTCTTCATTTTACATTTCGGTGATCCAAGATCACATTGAGTCTATAGGAAAGCCAATACTATCAAGGAGGGATGAGGTGTTGCTTAATGAGCCTCTTGCTTCATGTGCTTAGTGATATGCTCCAAAAACCCTCAACCACTTTCTCACATCCACATATGTCCTAAACCTAAAGTCAAACTCGGCCCCACTGATTCTTTCTATCCGGCGCCACCGAGTTTTGATGTCTTAGCCACTGCCACAAACCCTAGGCAAATCGGTCTCACCGATAGGGATCTCGGTCTCACCGAGATGGGATTGTAATCTCTCTGTGTGTGCCCATTATCAAAATCGGTCTCACCGAGTTTGAGCAATCGGTACTACCGAGATTACAATGCAAACTTCCTGGTTGACTCATTACCAAAATCGGTCCCACCGAGTTTGATAATCGGTCCAACCGAGTTTGCCTGACCAACTCTCTGGTTAGCTAATTACCAAAATCGGTCCTACCGAGTTTGTGTAATCGGTCTCATCGAGATTACGTTATGCCCTAACCCTAACCATATCAGTCCTACCGAGTTGCATCTCGGTCCCACCGAAAATCCTAACGGTCACTAGGTTTACTAAATCGGTCCGACCGAGTCTGTTGAATCGGTCCCACCTAGTTTGGTAAATTGTGTGTAATGGTTAGATTTTTGTGGAGGCTATATATACCCCTCCACCTCCTCTTCATTCGTGGAGAGAGCCATCAGACTAAACCTACACTTCCAACTTACCATTTCTGAGAGAGAACCACCTACTCATGTGTTGAGGCCAAGATATTCCATTCCTACCATATGAATCTTGATCTCTAGCCTTCCCCAAGTTGCTTTCCACTCAAATCCTCTTTCCACCAGATCCAAATCATATGAGAGAGAGTTGAGTGTTGGGGAGACTATCATTTGAAGCACAAGAGCAAGGAGTTCATCATCAACGCACCATTTGTTACTTCTTGGAGAGTGGTGTCTCCTAGATTGGCTAGGTGTCAATTGGGAGCCTCCGACAAGATTGTGGAGTTGAACCAAGGAGTTTGTAAGGGCAAGGAGATCGCCTACTTTGTGAAGATCTACCGCTAGTGAGGCAAGTCCTTCGTGGGCGACGGCCATGGTGGGATAGACAAGGTTGCTTCTTCGTGGACCCTTCTTGGGTGGAGCCCTCCGTGGACTCGCACAACCGTTACCCTTCGTGGGTTGAAGTCTCCATCAACGTGGATGTACGATAGCACCACCTATCGGAACCACGCCAAAAACTTCTGTGTCTCCAATTGCGTTTGAATCCACCAAACTCTTCCCCTTACATTCTTGCAAGTTGCATGCTTTACTTTCTGCTGCTCATATACTCTTTGCATGCTTGCTTGCTATGTGTTGTGAATGTTAAACTTGTGCCTAAACTCCACTTAGTTTTAAAAAGGCTAAAAACTGCAACTTTGGTACTTAGTGTCTAATCACCCCCCCCCCTCTAGACACCTATTCTCAAGGTCCTACAAGTGGTATCAGAGCATTGGTCTCCATTGCTTTGGTTTAATCACCATTGGAGGAAGATGGATGAGTCTACTTTGGGGAGTATTAGACATAGAGTGCCTATTCTTGATGGAGAGTATTTTCATGAGTGAAAAAATGAGATGCTTGTAATTTTCAATCAATATCATTTGAACAAGTACATTGCTAGTCCTTGTGCACCTTGTGTTGATCCTATGCATCCTACACTTGATGAGTCAATTGACATGATTAGGAATGTTAGAACTGTTAATCTTATCACTAGAGGCTTGCCTAAAAACTTGATTATAAAACTTCCTACTCTTGAGTGTGCCTACACTTTATGGAAATTTCTTGAGGAACGATTTCCTGATAATTCTTTGAAAAATCTTGATGAAATTCTCCATAAGTCTATTGCCTTGAGTAAGATGAATACTAGTGATCCTATGTTTGGTGATCGTCTATTTGAGCTTACAAACCTTATGCGTGCCAAAGGAAATGTTGGTATAATTAGTGATATTATTTCCGAAGCTATAAAAATTCATAGACAAGATCATTGTCAAAATCACTCTAACGAATCACCCTCTCTAGGATTTGATCCACCACATGACGATGTTGAACATGGATACTATGATGAGGATGATCATAGTGACTTCGATCTTGATGATGCAATGAGACATTTTGGTCTTATGGCAAATCTTTGGGGATATATGTCAGGAGGAAAGGAATGGGTCCTTGACAGTGGATGTAATGATCACATGACCGGAGATAGAGACATGTTTCGTGAGCTTGCTGATAATGATAGTCCTCGAAAGTATGTCACTTTCGGTGACAACTCAAAGGGTAAGGTGGTTGGCCTCGGTAAGGTGGCCATCTCACATGATAGCTCCATACAAAATGGCATGCTCGTTGAATCTCTTAGATACAACTTACTTTCAGTATCTAGACTTGCTGACTTTGGTTTCAATGTCTTATTTACTGAAGTTGATTGCCAAGTGTTTCATCGAGACAATCATAAAATGGTCTTTACCGGTATACGTAGAGGTGATCTTTACATTGTTGATTTCACTAAAAAGGCTCAACTTAAAACTTGCTTCATTGCTAAATCCTCAAAAGGTTGGTTATGGCATAGACGACTAGGTCACGTTGGCATGAGAAACCTTGACAAGCTTATTAAAGGAAATCATATCCTTGGAGTTAATGATGTCATATTTGATAAGGATAGACTTTGCAGTGCTTGTCAGGCAGGTAAACAGGTTGGAGGAAGGCATCCCGTGAAGAACATTATGACCACAAGGAGGCCACTTGAGCTACTTCACATGGATCTCTTTGGTCCCAACTCTTACAAGAGTCTCGGTGGAAATTCTTTTGGTCTAGTTATAGTCGATGATTTTTCCAGATTTACCTGGGTGTTCTTTCTTGATGATAAATCGCAGGTTCAGAAGATCTTCAAAAACTTCGCTAGGAAGGCCCAAAATCAGTTTGAAGTGAAGATCAAGAAGGTTCGCAGCGACAACAGAACAGAGTTCAAGAACGCAAATGTGGACACCTTTCTTGACAAAGAAGGGATTTCACACGAGTTCTCGGCTACGTACACACCTCAACAAAATGGAGTTGTTGAGAGGAAGAACCGGACGCTCATCGAAATGGCGAGAACGATGCTTGATGAGTACAAAACGCCGAAGCACTTTTAGGCAGAAGCGGTTGAGACAGCTTGTCATGCAACAAATCGCTTGTATCTTCACAAGCTACTCGGCAAGACAGCATACGCGCTCCTCACCGGTAACAAACCCCAAGTTGAATACTTTTGAGTATTCGGCTCAAAGTGCTACATTCTTGATAAGCATCATTGTTCTAAATTTGCTCCTAAGTCTCATGAAGGTTTCCTACTAGGTTATGGCTCAAACTCTCACACATACCGTGTCTACAACAATTTCACCCGAAAGGTTGAAGAGACGGTAGATGTGAAGTTTGATGAATCTAACGGCTCGCAAGTAGAGCAACTGCCAATTGATGTAGGAGACAAAGATCCTTCGGAAGCAATCCAAGACTTGTCTATTGGCAAGGTTCGTCCAACGGAGGTGAAGGAGAGTACTTTGTCCGTCCAAGTGGAAGCTTCTACTTCACAACAAGGTGAACCAAGAGTTGATACGGAAGCATCCACAAGTGGGACACACCAAGATGAAGGAAACGAGGAAGTGCATCAAGATGAACATCAACAACCTCCTTCTCCACCACGACAAGAGAACGACAATGCCAACAATGAAGAAGGCCAAGAAGAAGAACAAGATGAAGAAGATGTTCATTGAAGATCCAAGCAAAGCTTTCATGAGTTCGAGCAAGAATTGCTAAAGACCATCCCATCGAACAAATCTACAATGATATTCAAACCGGGAGAATCACTCGCTCTAAAACTCGTCTAGCTAACTTTTGTGAAAACTATTCTTTCATCTCTAGCATTGAACCTATGAAGGTCGAAGAAGCATTGGAAGATCCGGATTGGATAAATGCTATGCATGAAGAGCTACACAACTTTGGGGGGAACCAATTTTGGACATTGGTTGAGAAGCCCGACAAAAACCACAACATCATCGGTACCAAATGGGTGTTTCGCAACAAGCAAGATGAAGATGGACAAGTAGTTCGCAACAAAGCACGTCTCGTCGCCCAAGGCTACACACAAGTCGAAGGTATGGACTATGGTGAGACTTATGCTCCCGTTGCTAGACTTGAGTCTATTCGCATCTTACTTGCCTATGCTAATCACCATGATATCACATTGTACCAAATGGACATTAAAAGTGCTTTTCTAAATGGTGAAATAGAGGAGGAATTTTATGTTAAACAACCTCCTGGCTTTGTCAATCCCAAGAAACCCAATCATGTTTACAAACTTCATAAAGCTCTTTATGGTCTTAAACAAGCTCCTAGAGCATGGTATAAATGCTTGACCAAGTTCCTTATTGAAAAAGGCTTTGAAATTGGGAATTGATTCCACACTCTTTACTAAAAGGGTTAATGGTGAACTATTTGTGTGCCAAATCTATGTTGATGATATTATATTTGGTTCAACTAACCCTCACTTTAGTGAGAAGTTTGGAAAGCTAATGTCGGAGAAGTTTGAGATGTCAATGATGAGTGAACTCAAATTCTTTCTTGGGTTGCAAATCAAGCAAACTAAGGAAGGTACTTTTGTCTCTCAAACGAAGTACACTAAGGACTTATTCAAGAAGTTCAATATGCAAGAATGCAAAGGTATGTCTACACCCATGCCTACTAGTGGACATCTTGATTTGACCAAAGATGGTGAACCGGTTGATCAAAAGGTTTATCGCTCTATGATTGGTTCATTGTTATATCTATGTGCTTCACGACCCGATATTATGCTAAGTGTGTGCATGTGTGCATGATATCAAGCTGCTCCTAAAGAATGTCATCTTAAGACTGTGAAAAGGATAGTGAGATACTTAATCCATACACCAAATTTTGGCATTTGGTATCCTAAGAGGGCCTCTTTCGATCTTGTTGGCTACTCCGACTCGGACTATGCCGGAGACAAGGTTGATAGAAAGTCCACTTCAGGTACTTGTCAATTTCTTGGTAGATCTCTTGTGTCTTGGTCTTCCAAGAAACAAAACTCGGTATCCTTGTCCACCACCGAAGCGGAATACATTGCTGTTGGTTCATGTTGTGCTCAATTACTTTGGATGACTCAAACTCTTAAAGATTATGGGATATATGTGAAACATGTTCCATTGCTTTGTGACAATTAAAGTGCTATCAAAATTGGTCATAATCCTGTGCAACATTCTCGAACTAAGCATATTGAAGTTCGTCATCATTTCATTCGAGATCATGTTGCTAAGGGTGACATTGATCTTAAGCATGTTCGCACCAAAAAACAATTAGCGGATATATTCACTAAACCTCTTGATGAGAAAGTGTTTTGCAGGTTGAGAGGAGAATTGAACGTCATTGATGCTTCAAACTTGGAGTAGAAACTCCATTGGATACATGCAAGACATGAGCTTATGACTAATCCTTGATATTTCTCTTATGATGAAAATCTTATGTCCTGGATGTATTTGTATCTTGCATGCTATCTAACCCATGTAGGTACTTGGTTGAATCTAATTCCATGAGATTGTAATCTACTCATATCTTGAGCAATCTCTACATCACCAAGTCTCCACAAAGGTGGTTGAAGACAAGGAAGCATGAAACCATTCGAACATATCCTTTGACAAATTCTATGTTAAACTTCATGAGTGTCATTTTTGGATACACAAGTGCTCTTCCTTGCAAGAACTTACCCATGTAGGTAGGTAGATGGACTCAAATTCCAAGTGGTGCTCCAAATTCTTGATGAGCTACATCAACCTCGAGCAACTCACACAAGTTCAACTACATGGACAACACCACCAACCAAGGTATGTTATTCCATATTAGAGAAGCTTTACTCCAAGTCATGAGCTAAAGCAACTCGACAAGATGTGAATACATCAAGATGCTTAAATGAAAAATGGCAACCCCATTTTGAGCTTAAACGATGAGTATGACCTATGATCAAGTGATCTCACTTGACTCCTAAGTCAATATACTCTAACATAGGTGATTTCATCGCCGACTATCTCTAGATGAAGTTCCCTTGTGTTTTCTTCTGTGTTTTTGCATTTGCCTCATGCTTATTTGTTTCCCCTTTCGAAAAAAACTTCATCTAGATTTCTTTCTGTTTGCTCTGTATTTTTTTTGCATGTCATTCAGTAAATTCCTTGCATATCATTCAGTAAATTCCTTGCAAATCTTTGTGAGATCTTATTAGTCTAGTGAGCTGAGGTGACAAGTGTTTTCTCTGCGATGAACTCGGTTACACCGATTTGTTATTTTTGGTCCAACCAAAAACTTTCGGTACCACCAAAGCATACCACTCGGTGCCACCGATTTCACAACAGGAAAAACAGTTTGCCACTTATTCTGTGTTTCTTCTGATCCAGCTCCACTCAATGAATCTTGTCCTCTACAAGCATCACATTTTTATCATTGCTTTATGTTGTGACTCAAGGATCAAACCCATTCACGTCAAATTCCAGAGGGAGAGAGAGAGAGATTACATCTTTATCAAGCCCTTCTTGTAAATTGGTGTCAAAGGGGGAGAGAGAGATCACATCAAAGCTTATCATTTAGAGAGAGAGATCACATCTCAGAGGGAGAGAGAGATCCTTCAAGGGGAGAGAGAGATCTCCAGGGGGAGAGAATACTAGTAGAAAGTATTTCTCAAGGATCCCAGATGCTTGGTGTTCAAGAGGAGAGATGCCACATGTCTTCTTGAGGGGAAAGGCATGTTAATATGTGCTTATTTGCATTAGCTTGCATTAGCTCTGTTCTTTATATCTTTCAGCTCTGATTTTCTGTTCCCTATCTTCTCCCAGTATCCCATGCTAGATTCAGGGGGAGCAAGACATCTAAGGGAAAGAAATCATTTAAATTCATTGCATATCTTTACTCTTGGGGACATGTCAAATCAACTGTAGTACTTAGTACTCACTCTCTACATGTCATCCCAGTCTTGGTATTCTTGTGGTTTCTTCTGTTTGCTCTGGCTAGTAGATGTATCTGTGTTATCTAACCTTGTTTACACAGGTTCATTCCATCCTAAGCCTACTCAAGACTACAAGGTAAGTATATGCATCACAATCATGTGCATGAGGAATTCTTGCTGATGTACATACTATTTGCAAGAAGGACTCATGGGCATGAAGGTATTTCCTTTAATATTTTTTTGCTCTGATGCATATGGCCAAGATACATGTAACACATTGCCTGCTCTATCATGGTTATGCTCTCACATGCTTCTATATTTCATATTCACATGATTGCATACATGTAGGGGGAGCCTATGCTTGTTACATGTCTTTCCAAAGCTTTACTTGCTATTCTTTATATCACTATCTAAAGCTTTGATGTATGTTGTCATCAATTACCAGAAAGGGGGAGATTGAAAGCACAAGTGCTCCCTAGGTGGTTTTGGTAATTAATGTCAACATATCTCTTGTTGGACTAACACTTTTATCTAGTATATTTCAGATAAGTTCAACATTGGAGTGGCATGGACTAAAGGATGTGGGAACTCCTTCAAGATGCTAAGGACAAAGGATTGGCTCAAGCTTCAAGCTCAAGACTCTTCATTTTACATTTCAGTGATCCAAGATCACATTGAGTCTATAGGAAAGCCAATACTATCAAGGAGGGATGAGGTGTTGCTTAATGAGCCTCTTGCTTCATGTGCTTAGTGATATGCTCCAAAAACCCTCAACCACTTTCTCACTTCCACATATCTCTAAACCTAAAGTCAAACTCGGCCCCACTGATTCTTTCTATCCGGCGCCACCGAGTTTTGATGTCTTAGCCACTGCCACAAACCCTAGGCAAATTGGTCTCACCGATAGGGATCTCGGTCTCACCGAGATGGGATTGTAATCTCTCTGTGTATGCCCATTATCAAAATCGGTCTCACCGAGTTTGAGCAATCGGTACTACCGAGATTACAATGCAAACTTCCTGGTTGACTCATTACCAAAATTGGTCCCACCGAGTTTGATAATCGGTCCAACCGAGTTTGCCTGGCCAACTCTCTGGTTAGCTAATTACCAAAATCGGTCCTACCGAGTTTGTGTAATTGGTCTCACCGAGATTACGTTATGCCCTAATCCTAACCATATCGGTCCTACCGAGTTGCATCTCGGTCCCACCGAAAATCCTAACGGTCACTAGGTTTACTAAATCGGTCCGACCGAGTCTGTTGAATCGGTCCCACCGAGTTTGGTAAATTGTGTGTAACGGTTAGATTTTGTGTGGAGGCTATATATACCCCTCCACCTCCTCTTCATTCGTGGAGAGAGCCATCAGACTAAACCTACACTTCCAACTTACCATTTCTGAGAGAGAACCACCTACTCATGTGTTGAGGCCAAGATATTCCATTCCTACCATATGAATCTTGATCTCTAGCCTTCCCCAAGTTGCTTTCCACTCAAATCCTATTTCCACCAGATCCAAATCATATGAGAGAGAGTTGAGTGTTGGGGAGACTATCATTTGAAGCACAAGAGCAAGGAGTTCATCATCAATGCACCATTTGTTACTTCTTGGAGAGTGGTGTCTCCTAGATTGGCTAGGTGTCACTTGGGAGCCTCCGGAAAGATTGTGGAGTTGAACCAAGGAGTTTGTAAGGGCAAGGAGATCGCCTACTTCGTGAAGATCTACCGCTAGTGAGGCAAGTCCTTCGTGGGCGACGGCCATGGTGGGATAGACAAGGTTGCTTCTTCGTGGACCCTTCTTGGGTGGAGCCCTCCGTGGACTCGCGCAACTGTTACCCTTCGTGGGTTGAAGTCTCCATCAACGTGGATGTACGATAGCACCACCTATCGGAACCACGCCAAAAACATCCGTGTCTCCAATTGCGTTTGAATCCACCAAACCCTTCCCCTTACATTCTTGCAAGTTGCATGCTTTACGTTCCGCTGCTCATATACTCTTTTCATGCTTGCTTGCTATGTGTTGTGAATGTTAAACGTGTGCCTAAACTCCACTTAGTTTTAAAAAGGCTAAAAACTGCAACTTTGGTACTTAGTGTCTAATCACCCCCCCCCCC
>NC_041389.1:443626599-443629115 GCF_002162155.2 Triticum dicoccoides | reverse complement strand
TCTTGTCAAGGTCCTACAACGTGGCGTCACGTGAATGGTTAAAATTTGAATTATGCACATAATGCATTGAAAACTCAATTAATGCATAAAAATGTCCAAACGAACCCCGAAAAATCAAAAAATTGACACAACACTCCTGTTGTTCTATGTTGACACGAGAAATTTTTTTAAAGCACTAAGAGGCAATGGATATCGTTTCGTCCCCAAAGGTGGGATGTTCCCTACCGAAACTATCATGCTTGTTGTGAGAAGCTCTGGTTTGTGAGAAGCACATGCCCAAACCTGCCCCAAATGAGACAAAAAATTTACCATGGCATGTTGATGTCCCTCCATGATAGCATGCCAACTTTCATGAATTTCAGACGAGTTTTGGATTTACTAGAATTTAAAAATCAGGTATCTCAATGTTTGCGGCCGAGTGATGGTGGCAGAGTGTTTGACATTCATTCCCATTTCTTGAATGGGACCTAAGCATGCACCCAAGGACACAGATTTGGTTTTTCAACCAGTTTATATGCACTGGAGCATGTGCATGTAGTTCAAATTTGAATTATGCACATAAAATGCCTAGAAAACCCAGTTAATATATAAAAATGTCCAAATGAACCCCAAAAAATTCCATAATTTAACACAACACTCCTGTTGTTCTATGTTGACACTAGAAATTTTTTTAAAGCAATAACAGGAAACGGGTATTGTTTCGTCGCCAAAGGTGGCACGTTCCCTACCGAAACCATCAAGCTTGTTGTGAGAAGCTCTGGTTTGTGAGAAGCTTATACCCAAACCTGCCCCAAATGGGACAAAAATTTTACCAAGGCATGTCGGTGCCATTCCATGATAGCACGCCAGATTTCATGAATTTCAGACGAATTTTGGATTTACTAGAATTTAAAAACCAGGTATCTCAATGGTTGCGGCCGAGTGACGGTGGCAGGGTGTTTGACATTCATTCCCATTTCTTGCATGGGACTTAAGAATGCAATCAAGGATAGATATTTGAATTTTCAACCAACTTGTATGTGCTAGAGCATGTGCATGTAGTTCAAATTTGAATTATGCACATAAATGCATTGAAAACTCAATTAATCCATAAGAAATAATGTGCTAACGAACCTCAAAAAATTCCAAAATTTAACACAACACTCATGTTGTTCTATGTTGTCACTAGAAAAAGAATTGAAATCAAGAAGAGGCAACGGATATCGTTTCGTCCAGAAAGGTGAAACGTTCCCTACCCTAACCATGAGGCTTGTTGTGAGAAGCTTTGGTTTGTGAGAAGCTTATATACCCCAACCTGCCCCAAATGGGACAATATTTTTACCACTGCGTGTTGATGTCATTCCATGCTAGCGTGTCAAGGTTCATAAATTTCAGATGCTTTTTAGATTTACTAGAATTTAAAAACCATGTACTATCTCAATGTTAGCGGCCGAGCGACGGTGGCAAGGTGTTTGACATTCATTCTCATTTCTTGCATGGGACTTAAGCATGTAACCAAGGACACACATTCCAATTCTGAACCACTTTATATGCACTAGAGCATGTGCATGTAGTTCAAATTTGAATTATGCACATGAATGCAGAGAAAACTCAGTTAATGTAGAAAAATGTCCAAGCGAACCCCAAAAACTCCCAAAAAATGACACAACACTCGTGTTGTTCTATGTTGACATGAGAAAAAATTAGAAAGTAAGAAGAGGCAACATATATTGTTTGTCCCCCAAGGTGGCACGTTCCCTACTGAAACCATCTGGTTTGTTGTGAGAGAAGCTCCGGTTTACGAGAAGCTTATACCCAAAACTACCCCAAATGGGAAAATATTTTTACCATGGCATGTCGATGCTGTTCCATGATATCATGTCAAGTTTCATGAATTTCAGCCGAGTTTTCGATTTACTAGAATTTTAAAACCAAGTATCTCAATGTTAGTGGCTGAGCGACAATGTCAAGGTGTTTGACATTCCTTCTAATTTCTTGCATGTGACCTAAGCTTGCAACCAAGGAAAAACATTTGATCTTGCAACCCGTTTTTATGGACTGGAGCGTGTGCTTTAATTTTGAATTGTGCACTTGAAATTGCTAGAAAACTAAATTAATGTATAAAATTTCCAAACGAACTGTGAATAATTCCAATATTTTTATGACACACATATAGTCGCATGTTCACTGCAGATAAAAGGTCTAGCAATTCAAACACTGTCCATTGCCGTTGTGACCCCATTATGTAATTCAAATAAAAATGAAAAATCAAGTAGATCCCCCACAGTATATTATCACCAACCATGTGAGATGTAGTACAAAATATCCTGGAGCACCGTCGGTGTATAGTACGCCTATGGCTTAGCGAGAAGGTGCATCGGCTAAAGTCCATAGCCGGCGTGTCAAGCACACTAGCTCGCTCCCCAAATACTCCCGCCTCTGCATCCCTCGCAATCTCAAAAATATTTGCTCGCCCTTGATCCAAATTTTCAGTAGCCCCCGCCTTGTTACTCCCCCTAGTAAAATTTTCAGTTGCC
>NC_041389.1:443625198-443626271 GCF_002162155.2 Triticum dicoccoides | reverse complement strand
ACACCCCACACACTCCACAAAACCAACGCTCATTGACGCACACCACCCCCGTAAACATTGGTAGGTCACCGCCATCACTGCCGCCTCCATCCTCAACCTCTGCATGTGTGATGGGGAGCTCGAGGAGCCAATGGCCCAGGAGAGGTTTATCGCGGCCTCTTCGCCTGACGCTGGCGAGGTGGCCGCCAAGGTGTCCCCATCGTCCTCCGTGAGCTCTTTATCGATCCGTCGTTGCCGGTCCCCCGATCCACCCGCTGCCGTGCCCCTACGTCGGTTCGAGGACTTTCCCGTCCTCACTCAGACCCGGCAGCCGACGAGGTCCTACCTCAGGGTCCGGCAGCAGCGGTGGGGGACATGAGTCACTGATATTATAGATCAGGAGAACCATGCCCGCCGGTGGCTCGGTAGCTTCCACACGGTCGAGCTTGCGGCCATGGAGTACGACCGCTGGCAGGTCCTCTACCACGGTGCGGCAGCTACGCTCAATTTCCCCTTTGGCACACGTTCGGTCCACCTCGTTTCGCCGGAGCCAGGGGTGGTGAGCTCGGCTATGGCATGGGAGGACCGCGAGGCGTGGGAGCGCCTCGAGGCTGAGGCCGCCGACGAGGCCTACATGCAAGAGCTCCACCGGCAGCACCCAGAGATCATGGAGGCAGAGCGGGTGATCTTTGTCGGTGCGGAGGGCGGCGAGGTTATCGCGCTCTCCTCCGATGACGAGGTCGAAGGCGGTGATGACAACGGCATTGAGGCATCCAGGTGGGCGGCGAGGATGATGAGATCGACATCGACAAGTGGAGGAGTGCCTTCCCCAACGACCCTGATGATGGCACCGGCCCGGACCCAGCTCGTGGCACACCGTACCTGACGAGGAAGGATTGGCTCGACCTCTACTTCGACCGAAAGTAGTTTAGCTTAGTTTAAATTTATGTTTTATGTTCAGTTATGCAAAATTATGTATGTTTATGTTTGAATGCATGCTACTTTTGGTTGAACCTGCTTTGAACTTGATCAAATTGAAGTTTACAACATTAAGTTTAGGGGATCGACTAGAAACGGCTAAAAATTGCTGGAGT
>NC_041389.1:443574751-443624994 GCF_002162155.2 Triticum dicoccoides | reverse complement strand
ATCCACTAATTGTTTTAGTCCTTTAACTTTTAAAGGATCGGCTAGAGATGGCCTTATGCCTTGTTTATTTCAGTTCTTCACAATGTGATGCTCTATATGTGCAACTATTTGTCATGCAATTCAGTTTCATCAATAACAGTTTCAACAATACCACTATGAATTACGATATTTGGTTGTTGTTAAGGATATTGCAGTTAACATGCCTTTTTGTTTTTTAATAATAACTAGTGTACTTTAGACCTGCACAATGCCAATTTGAATGACTATTTGCTTGTTTATAAATGTTATGCCTGATGCAGTTAACACACCTTTCCACTTCTTGTTTTGCTTAACTAGCGTGCTTAAGCCTGCACACTGAAACTATCATTTGTAGATTATGTTGTCTACCATGGATATATTTGGTTGATGTTTAGCTTGTTGTGCTTAACAACCTTTATATGTACTCATACAGGACAATATTGAGAACAGTGTTGTTTTTTCCATCGAGGTTAGTTTCATCGCATTGCTTATATGTACTCACTGTTTAGGATCTTGGTAGCTTGTACCATATAGCATGGGGGATGATAAGGGATTAATCGTCGAATCGGACATTTCACTGAATATATCTATAACCCATTTATTAGTAGGTTAACTAGGGTCATATTCAATATATCTGAGGCTACATAGCAACATGCATTGTACTGAATGACTAAATATGCAATCTCAGGCTACATAGCAACAAGAAAGAGTGTTACCTTAATGTTCATGTTACCTTAATGTTCTGATGATGTCTAGATATACGTGTATAAAATCTTATATAATGGGATGGAGGGAGTGTTGTACTACATCATTTTTGCAATTGTTGTTTAGCTTCTAACATTAACTTGGTGCTTTTAGGTACACATGTCATTGCCAAAGATCCACACTTAGACACTTTCTGCGTATGGGGCAATGAGATATTCATGAACCAGCATCAAGTAAGGAAACTGATAAAGATTGTTATTAAAATGGGTCAAAAGATGTCAATCGAACTATATGTTTACACTTTATGCAAGAGAACGTGAACTGCAGGATGGTAAGTAAGAACCCAGTAGCCTTCTTTTTACTGCCCGTAATGAGTTGTGTTAGATGACAATGTCTGAATCTTTTTTCCTTTGTAGTGGATCCTGAAGTAGTTTACTCAAGATTACCTCTCAAACTACATGATTAGCGGCCGGCCATCACAAGGGGTTGGACTAGAGTCGTGCGTGCCTTTTGCATCCAGGAGAGCACAATAGGGCCATTCCGCTTCACCTTGTTCAGCAACCAGAATGTATGTCGCCTCTTTCTTTACCATCTGTAATAGTACAAGTATAGAACCCTGGTTCATCATTCTTTATTTGGTGCTTATGTAATTCTTAAACATATGTACCTGTGAATTGAGTAATGCATTGGTTGTTTGAACCTGATGGATATGAATAAAGCTATAGCCTACTTTCAAGTTTAAATTAGGTACAATTTTAAATAGCAGCAATTAAATTAGGGTGAAATTATGATGTGCAGGTCATTACGGCGCACACGGTTAATAAAGCACAACATGTGCGATATACATTATAATCCGACATGGTTCACGGAGAGGAAACATGTGTAACAATGCACACAGTTGCTGTTTGCAAAGCGTGTGTGATGTCAGACACTATCACATACGATGCGGGAAAACTAAATGTGTGTGAATGTCTACATATCGTACATGGTTTATGATCATGAACTGTTTGTGATGTGCCAGGCATCATAAACATAGAGCCGATTTGGTACGTGCATAGAAAACTCCCCTGCCTGGAATCTGCCTAGGTTTAGGTAAAACCACAAAACTCCGACTATGATGGCAATGCGAGCACGAATGAGTAGCAAGGATAAAGCACTTCGGATATGTGAGACATCAGAAACGGTTATATAGGGGCAACTGTATGCAGCAAGGCTCCCTATCCCCGACGATTTCTCGGTCGTGTGGGAAGTACCCCCCCCCCCTATCGCCCACACTCACTTGGCGATGGTTCCAAGTGCCGTCGCGGAAACTGGTTAAAAATTGTTTGTATAGCACTGACGCGTACCAGTGTAGGGAGCATTATGATCATACTTGAGCATTGGATGTAGCTAATATTCGAGTGTGTTTCGTGAATTGATGAATGATTGAGCATGATGGGCTAGGGATAACTTTCTTTGGTGTTGATATTTTGAAAGACATGGTTGCTTGTTGATATGCTTGAGTATTAAAGTTATCATTTCAATATAGACTATTGCTTTGAACCATCTAAAAGTCCAAATGTCCATGCTACAAAAAAAAGAATATGTGATGAACATGTTAGGCAGCATTCCACATCAAAAATTCTGTTTTTATCATTTACCTACTTGAGGACGAGCAGGAATTAAGCATGGGGATGCTGATACGTCTCCAACGTATCCATAATTTTTTATCATTCTATGCTGTTATATTATCATTCTTGGATTTTATATTCATTTTATAGCATCTTTATATCATTTTTTGGGACTAACCTATTGACATAGTGCCCAGTGCCAGTTCTTGTTTTTTGCTAGTTTTTTACTTCGTAGAATATCACCTCCAAACAGAGTCCAAACGCAGCGAAACTTTTTGGAGATTTTTTTTACCAAAAGACACCTTGGGGGCCAAGAAACCACCTGGAAGGAGTCCCGTGGGGACCACAATACACCAGGGCGCGACAGGAGGCCCAGGCATGCCCTGATGGGTTGTGGGGCCCACGAGGGTCTCCTGCATCGCCTCTTCACCCTATAAATTCCCAATTATTCCAGAAACCCTAGAGGAGTCGACGAAAAACAATTCCAGCCACCACAAGTTCCAGGACCATGAGATCCAATCTAACAGCATCACGGAGGGGTTCATCATCCTCATTGGTTCCTCTCTGATGATGCGTGAGTAGTCCACCATAGACCTAAGGGTCCATATGCAGTAGCCAGATGGCTTCATCTCTCCTTTTTGATTCTCAATGCAATGGTCTCTTGGAGATCAATTTGATGTAATTCTTTTTGCGGTGTGCTTTGTTGGGATCCGATGAACTTTGAGTTTATGATCAGATCTATATCCATGAATATTATTTGAGTTGCTTTGATCTCTTATATGCATGATTATTTATAGCCTCATATTTATTCTTCAAAGTCTTTGGTTTAGTTAGGCCAACTAGATCGATTTTTCTTGCCATGGGAAGAGGTGCTTTGTGATGGGTTCGATCTTGGGGTCTCCTCTCCCAATGACATAAGGGGCAGCAAGGCACACACATATCATTGCTATTAAGGATAAAAAGATGGGATCTATTCCTACATGAATAGATCTTTTCTACATCATGTCATCGTTCTTATTGCATTACTCCATTTCTCCATGAACTTAATACACTAGATGCATGCTAGATAGCGGTCGATGTGTGGAGTAATAGTAGTCCGTCTACTGATGTGTATATGAGGAGTCGGTCTACTGATCTTGGACGTGATGCCTATATAATGATTATTGCTTGGATATCGTCATAATTATTTGAAGTTCTATCAATTGCCCAATAGTAATTTGTTTACCCACCGTATGCTATTTTCTTGAGAGAATCCACTAGTGAAATCTACGGCCCCCACGTCTCTTCTTTATCATATTTTCCTTCGAGATTTTTTATTTGCTTTTATTAATCCAAAACCCCAAAAATACCTTGCTACACTTTTTTATTATTTAATTTATTTCGCATTCCCACGAGATCTATTTATCCAATCTACTTCAATTTTATCTATCTTTTTACCCGGGAGAGATTGACAACCCCTCTTACATGTTGGATTGCAAGTATTTGTTCTTGTGTGCAGGTACTGTTTAGATAGTGTTGCGTGATTCTCCTACTGGTTCGATAACCTTGGTCTCATCACTCAGGGAAAAACCTACCGTAGTTGTGCTGCATCATCCCTTCCTCTTTGGGGAAATACCGGCATAGTCCAAGCCGCATCAAAAGGAATTTCTGGCGTTGTTACCAAGGAGACGTCATCAACATCTATCTGGTTCCAAATCACAAATCTCATTTCTTTGCAATTTTACATTATTTTCCATTTGCCTCTCATTTTCATCTCCCCCACTTCACCAAAATTTGCCATTTTATTCGCCTTATTTCCGTTTGCCTTTTTCGTGTCAGATCCCTTGTTTGCTTGTGTTGTCGTGTGTCTCTTATTTTCTTGCATCTTTGCTTGCTAAAAATCTATTGATATGGATCCCCATCCACTAGCTAATCTTTTTAAGAGATCTAATTATGTTGTACTAGTTGCTAGTGATTTGTGTGCACTTGATTATCTCTATGAAGTTTTGCTTGAGATTCGTGAATCTGAAAATTGTGATGAAGAAATTTATGAAGTGATTCATGATAGCTCCTTTAATGAAAAGCATGATTGCAATGATTTTACTATAAATTCTATTAACATCAATTGTGCTAATAATATGCAAAACCCCAATCTTGGGGATGCTAATTTTTCTATGTCCACTACTTATTGCAATGATCATGATTGGGGTGACAATGTTTCTTATGATCTTGAAAATTTATTTAAGCCTCATGATGAATATGTTTGTGATTATATTGAAAGTGGGTTTGGAAGAGTCTCAACTCTAGGTAATAATGATGCCACTACTTTGGAGAATGATCAATCTTATGATTTTTTTATAAAAGTGGGCTTGGAGGTCATGACTTTATTTGATTATAATCCCACTATTTTGGGAGAGTTACAACTTTGCATGTATGTGGATCATGTAGAGAATATGTTACATGATAGTTACGTTGTTGAATTTGATTATGATCCTACATGCAATTATTATGAGAAAGGAAAATATGGTTTTAGAAATCTTCATGTTACTAAATTACCTCTCTTGATGCTTAAATTCTCAAAGTTTCATTCTTCTTCCTTGCATATGCTAGTTTTTGCTTGCCTTGATAATTTGTTTGCTTATAAAATGCCTATGCATAGGAAATACGTTAGACTTAGATGTGTTTGTCACGTGTTTTATGATGCTCTCTTTGTGCTTCAAGTCTTGTCTTTCATGTGAGCATCATTAAAATTAGCAATGCCTAGCTAGGGGCATAAAACGATAGTGCTTGTTGGGAGGCAACCCAATGAATAAAATTTATTTTTGTATTTTTGTTTCTATTCTTGAGTGTTTGCACATTCATGCCTTTGATTATATGTGTTTTATGTTTTTAGTGTTTGGGCCAAGCAAAGCCTTTCGGATCATGTTGGGTGATAGTTGATTTGATCTTGTTGAAAAACAGAAACTTTTGCGCTCAGTAAAATATTTTAATAAATCACAGATACGTGATTTTGCTCTTAATTTTTTGCACAAGATAGATATACAAATTTTCCATGTTGTTCTAATTTTTCAGAATTTTTGGAGTTACGGAAGTATACAAAGTTCTCTGATTACTATAGATTGTTCTGTTTTTGACAGATCCTGTTTCCTTTGCATTGTGTGCTTATTTTGATGAATCTATGGTTTGTATTGGATGATATAAGCTATAGTAAAGTTGGAATACAGTAGATATAATGCAAAAATAAAATATGAATGGGTTTGCAACAGTACTTAGAGTAGTCATTTGCTTTGTTATACTAATGGATCTCACGAAGGTTTTGTTGAGTTTTGTGTGATTGAAGTTTTCAAGTTTTGGGTGAGATCATGATGGATGAAGGAATAAGGAGTAAGAAGTGCCTAAGATTGGGGATGCCCCATGGCATCCCAAGGTACTCTCTAAAAGAGAAGCAAGTAACTAAGCTTGGGGATGCCCCTTGAGTGGCATCCCCTCTTCTTCTAACAACCATCGGTATTTTACTTGGAACTATATTTGTATTCGTCACATATCATGAGTTTTGCTTGGATCATCTTGTATTATATGAGTATTTGTTTGTTTTGCTTTTTAGTTTAAGTCAAGTATCCTTGCTGAACACACCTATTTGACAGAGCCAAAATTATGTTATGAATTGTTAGAATTGCTCTATGTGCTTCACTTAAAATCTTTTTGAGCTATGGAATTGCTCTAGTGCTTCACTTATATCTTTTTGAGCATGGTGTGCTTTAATATTTTTGAAGAAATTCTCTCATGATTCACTTATATTTATTTGAGAGTTAGTAATTTTAAGAAATTCTCTCATGCTTCACTTAAATTATTTTGAGAGAAGAAATTTTTTATGCTCATGTTCTTCACTTAGATTTGTTTGAGCTATCAAAAGAAACATATTAAATTAGTCCCAGAGTAATAGATATTCAAGAGGGATATAATAAAAACTTTCATGAAGATCATTGGACAAAATAAACTTGATTCTTTGTAATAGTTTTGCGATATGTTGATAGTGATATGTGAGCCATGTTAATGAGTAATTATGTTTTAGTAAGAATATTGGTGTTAAGGTTTGTGATTCCCTGTGCAAGCACGAAAGTCAATAGTTATGCAATGAAATAACATCCTACTTGTGGTGCATTATTCGGTGTTAGTTATGCTTAATGCTCGCTTATGATATTTTTTGTTTCTTGGTTGGATGCTTCTCAATCTTTTGCTAGCCTTCACTTGCACTAGGTATGATTACTACTTGTGCATCTAAAATCCTTAAACCTAGTTTTGCCACATGAGTCCACTATACCTACCTATATGCGTTATTTCCATGCATTCTAAGAAAATTTGTATGTGCCATCTATAATTTCAAAATAAATTTCCTTTATGTGTGCTCGTACCTCTCATGAAACGATAGGGGGTGGCTGATATTTTTCCATGCTAGATGTGTTTTTCTCAAGATGAGTGTTTATTCACTTGTCATTGCACGGGAGTACGACAAAGGTATTAGGGATGCCTAGTCCCGAAATGAAAAATGAATTTACTTTATGTCAAATAATAAATTCCTTGGAAAGTGTTTGTATGGACGGCACCCGTAGATTCGGTTAGCCGTGGAATGTGAAAGTATGGTGGAAAAAGGAATAAACTTTAATTTCTGTTTGGGAACCGCCTATGATATATTTAGCGTGGTAAGTATTAGGAACTACTCGATCATTTTCGTGACAGGAAAGGCATGCCACCCAAAATATTGTACCTCTATCTTTTTCACTTTGAGCTCTCGCACCTCTACAAATCCCTACTTCCCTCTGCGAAGGGCCTTTCTATTTACTTTATGCAATTTTTATTTGAGTCTCCATCTTCTCTTATAAAGCACCAACTAAGGGGCACTATGATTGTACTTGAGCATTTGGTGTATCTAATATGCGAGTGTGTTTCATGAATGGATCAATGATTGAGCATAATGGGCTAGGGATGACTTGCTTTAGCATTGATATTTTGAGAATACATAGTTGCTTGTTGATATCCTTGACTATTGAAATCTTCATGTCAAAACTAGACTATTGCTTTGAATAATATAGAATTCCAAATGTCCATTCTACAAAAAATATATATTATGTGATCACATGTTAGGCAGCATTCGACGTCAAAAAATCTGTTTTATCATTTACCTACTCGAGGACGAGCAGGAATTAAGCTTGGGGATGCTGATACGTCTCCAACGTATCTATATTTTTTGATTGTTCCATGTTGTTATATTATCATTCTTGGATGTTTTACAATCATTTTATAGCAACTTTATATCATTTTTGGGACTAAACTATTGACATAGTGCCCAGTGCCAATTGCTATTTTTTGCTTGTTTTTTACTTCGTAGGAAATCAATACCAAACAGAGTCCAAATGCAACGAAAATGTTTGGAGATTTTTTTCTAGATCAGAAGACACAAGATGGGCGAAAGAAGTACCAGAGGGGTGCCCTGAGGGGGGCACAACCAACCTGGGCATGCCTGGGGGCCCAGGAGCGCCCTGGTGGGTTGTGCCCACCTCGGTGGCCTCCCGCACCGCCTCTTTGCTTTGTAAATACCCCAATATTCCAGAAACCCTAGGGGAGTCGATGAAAAACAATTCCAGCCCAAGTTCCATAAACCATAGATCCAATCTAGACACCATCACGGAGGGGTTCATCATCCTCATTGGTGCCTCTCCGATGATGCGTGAGTAGTTCATTATAGACCTACGGGTCTATAGTTAGTAGCTAGATGGCTTCCTCTCTCTCTCTATATCTCTCTATCTCTCTCTCTCTCTCCCTCTCTCTCTCTCCCTCCCTCTCTCTCTCTCTCTCTTTTAATTCTCAATACAATGGTCTCTTGGAGATCTATTTGATGCAACTCTTTTTTGCGGTGTGTTTGTTGGGATCCGATGAACTTTGAGTTTATGATCAGATCTATGCTTTTATCCATGAAAGTTATTTGAGTCTTTTGATCTCTTATATGCATGATTACTTATAGCCTCGTATTTCTTCTTATAACCTTTCGTTTAGTTAGGCCGACTAGATCAATTTTTTTGCCATGGAAAGAGGTGCTTTGTGATGGTTCGATCTTACGGTGCTCAATCCCACTGACAGAAAGGGACATGACACGTATGTATCGTTGCTATTAAGGATAACAAGATGGGATCTATTCCTACATGAATAGAGCTTGTCTACATCATGTCATCGTTCTTATTTCATTACTCCGTTTCTCCATGAACTTAATACACTAGATGCATGTTGGATAGCGGTCGATGTGTGGAGTAATAGTAGTAGATGCAGGCCGGAGTCGGTCTACTAATCTTGGACGTGATGCCTATATAATGATCATTGCCTGGATATCGTCATAATTATTTGAAGTTCTATCAGTTGCCCAACAGTAATTTGTTTACCCGATGTATGCTATTTTTCTCGAGAGAAGCCACTAGTGAAATCTACGGGCCCCGAGTCTCTTCTTTATCATATTTGCCTTCGATATCTATTTTTATTTGCTTTTATTTTCAGATCTATTAATCCAAACCCAAAAACACCTTGCTGCACTTTTTTGTTATTTAATTTATTTCGCGTTCCCGCGAGATCTATTTATCCAATCTACTACAATTTTATCTATCTTTCTACCCGGGAGGGATTGACAACCCCTCTTACACGTCGGGTTGCAAGTATTTGTTCTTTTTGTGCAGGTGCCGTTTAGTGTTGCGTGGTTCTCCTACTGGTTCGATAACCTTGGTCTCATAATTGAGGGAAATACCTACCATAGCTATGCTACATCATCCCTTCCTCTTTGGGGAAATACCGACGTAGTTCAAGCCACATCAGACCACGTCGAGCAGCGTCACTCCGACGGTGTCTGTGCGTACGTAATTGCCGACCTGACTCCTCTGCTCTCTCTCGTCACTCTCCAACTCCCTGCCCTCTCCAGAACCTCCTCGATGGCGCTAGACACCGCGCGCCCACGGGCGCACTGTGCCATCCGCTTCTGACTGCGTCCGTCTTCTTCCTCCTCGTCCTGTGGTGTCATCCACTGCTCCTCTGGGCCTCCCCTGTTCCACTCCAGTCGCCTACCATCGAGCTCGCGTGCATGCCCACGCGTCTGCGGCTCCGGCCACTCATCCGCGGCGGCAACACAATCGGCACCGCCTTCCGTGCCTATTTAAGACATCCCTAGTCGCTTCCCTCCTCACCATCAGTCTCCTACACCATCCAGAGCCCCACCTAGCCTCCCAATTGAGCTCGGGGAGCTCTCCATCCTTCCTACGGTTGCCATTGTCGCCCTCGGCTTCTGCTCAAATTCGATCGAGGCAAGCCCCCTCCCTCCGTGTTACCACCACCCTAGGAACCACCGAGGTTCGACGAAACTCCTCAACCCTTCACCTTCTTCTTTGGTGCCCCATAGCGCCATGCCCATCGCAAGCCGAATCCACTGCCCGCTGTCATTGAAGCACCGCTCACCTCCGTCATCACCGACGACCGTGCGACCACCCAGTGAACGTGTCTCACTCTCCTGAACATGACAGTAGGCCGAGCTCCGCGATGGGTGGTCTACATTACCGGCAATCGCCGTCGGGGTCCTCCCCTCCCATCGGCCAAGAGAAGGCATGGGAGGAGGAAGACAACCCTGCCACGCAGGCCCCTCCTCCTCCGCGACCCCACTCGTCATCCACCACAGCATCGGGCCCAGCCCGTTAAGTGGAGGCGTATTCCTCGGGAATACATTTTTCGCTTCCGAAAGCGTATTCTTCCAGAGCCGCGACTAGGAATGCGCTTTCCTTTCCTGGAAGCATATTTTCTAAAGTGCACTTTCTCTTTTATCAGTGGAATAACTGTCTGGGACCCGTATGTAAATAAATAATTATAGAAAGGTCCCTGGTAAAAAACCACTATATCTTTTTGCTCGTGACTCCGAATCAGGTGATTCCAAAGCCAACATTCTCTGTTCGTCGAGCATGTTCCGATGGTATCATTTTCACCATGTGATAACATTCTAAAAATGACCATTTTGCACCTGCCCTTATTCAGCCCCCTCTGAGAGAGAGAGTTTTCCGCGATTCTTTTTGCGAGCTTCTCACACTTCTTCGCGTTGAATCCATCAATCCCAGGCAAGCCACATCCTCCATTTGCATGATTACAATGCAATGCCATGGTTAATTTAATTTAATTTGCTTAAACTTTGCATTAGTAATATGTGAATTATTCATGGCATTTCTTGGAGTGATATTTGATCTTGCTATCGCCATTATGATGCTTGGATTTCTAGGACTAATGCTTTACAGGTTAAGGATGACATGTTGCCATTGGATTATTAGTGGCTATTATTATTATTTTTCAATGTGATTTATGGGATATTATGCTTTGGAGTATTATTTTGGATATGATGTTATCATGTGGATCTTAGGTTAATATCTTGCTCCTACTATTGGTTTAGTAGCATCATTATACTTGGATTCATCATGATATTAGTTATATGTTACCCTTGGAGTATTATGATAGGTCTATATTGTGCTTTGGATCATTTGTTGGATATTGCTATGACTCGGATTACAGGTGGATATATGCTATCGGAGTATCGGTTATCACCATTATATCTTGGGGACAAATTCCTTCATTTCGTTGGTCAGGTGCCACCGAACCGGGCTTTTCCAATGCAACCACATTTGCCTTTATGGGAAGGCCCTAATGTGGTCTATTTTCATGCCTCTCGCCGCTGCCTCCAACTAGAGAAGGTTATTTGCGCACGCTACCCTAGCCCGGTAGGTGCCGATAACCTTGTGCGCCCGAGTTGTATGGTATAACATTATCCCTGTTTGGGACTATTTTTGTTTTGTTTTGCCACGACGGTGGCCGTTTGATGTCCAGAGCGGCATTCGTGGCCACCCATGACTTAGCCCAAAGGGAGTTGGTCGGAGTGGCCAAGAGAGTGACATGCAATAGATTGGTTTTGTCAGAACATCGTTGGTCCACCCGAATAGGAACACGAGGCCATGGGTTCTCTGGTGTGGGTATAGTGTACTAACCTCTGCATAGTGTATTTAATCTATCGATAGCCGTGTCCTCGGTCATGGACATAGTTCGTACTAGGTCACACCATACGATCAAGACACGGATGACAGAATGACTTTTATATGACTTAAATTTATATGTGAGTAAGTAATTGTTTGGAAGGATGCTGATGATGATGTTGGGATGATCTTGAGGATGCTCTTTCCGTTGTGATGTGATCACACGGTGATCACGACGAGGTATTGATCACGAGGTGATCGAGGTGATTTATTGCTTGGCCAGATAGCTAAGAGTGAGATGGTTCTTGAGATGATGACTCAACAGTAATTCTAGTAGTACCATATCATGCTTAATAATTGCTTTTGCATCATAGTAGTTAATAACTTAACCTGTTGATGCTATGTTGTTGTTTTGCCTTGATGCTTTTGGTTGTTGTGAGCTTGCAAGTACATTCAAAGTACTGACCCGGTGTGTCATGCCAGATTGCAGGTGATGACATGATTGATTGCTTGTCGAGATTACCGATCGTGTGAGCTAGATCGTGTCCTAGCCAAAGTCCCAACGGAGTGGAGTTCACCACCGTCGTCGTTGTTCCGCGGCTACGAGTTGTTCTGTTGCTAGCATAGAGCTACCTTAGCAGGCGTAGTGTCGCCGTGCTAATGTGATGCTTTGTAACATCAGACCCTTGTACCATTATCCTTTGTAATAAGAGCTGATTTGTTCTATGCCAAGCAGTGTCGTATTCCAGAAGACTTGATCTCTAGGCTGGAATACGGGGTGTTCCGGTTTCTCCGAGCCGGGGTCCCACAAAAGGCATATCTTCTAGCAATGAAACAAGCAAGACAAAAGAAACTTAATTGTTATCTTGCGACTTGAAATTATTTACACTAAATTCAAAATCATCACATGCACAAAGGAGAAAGGAAGCAAATATAGTGATGTCGTCAACAAAGCCATTGAAGACATGTACAACGTTGTAGGCAAGCCATGGACAAAGAAAGAAAGGTAAGTTCATGTAACTACCACATAACACATTCTTACAATGTTTTTATCTATAATCTGTGTAAGCTAAAATATTTTTCTAAATATACACTTCAGAGATGAGCTTTTCATGACAACACACAGGTTAGATGTCAATCTAGGTTATGTCGCTGAAAGCTTCACAATCGATAACCCGGTGAGCAACGAAGATATTGAACCGATGCTAATGATCTTGAGAAATGAACTCAATGGCACAGGGTGAAAGATTCTATCATTAAGAAACATTGTAAGTAATGATCACGGCAAAGGATCACATTTAAAACAATGAATATCAGTTTATCAATAGATCAACTTCGCCTACAAGTGAGCTGATAAATTCCCTTTGTGTATGTATGAGAAAACAAGCATCACTCAATAAAGGTAGCCGACGACGAAGATCCAATGTGCTTCAAAAATAAAGATCAAGCACATATCAGGAAAAAAAACTACTACCTGCCAGGCTTAGAACATTTTTCAATGTAGAAGAAGGAGAAAAACTGCAATATTATGACATGGTAAGTAGATCACCTGTTAGAAAAACAAAATCCAATTACGTCTGCAAAGTTCTCTTTTATGACTGACAAATCATGTCTAAATCTAACGAATATTTCTAAATGTTTTCTTTTTATTTTGTGTTTTGCAGTTCCTTCTACCATGTTCGATACGTGGGTTTAAGGAAGATGAAACTATCAGTCACTACTTCACCGTTATAGTTAACATGGAAAAATGGCGCTTTGAACTCCTTCACTCTTCAAATGCATATTCAGACACAATAGAATTTTTCAACAATATAACCAGCAAATTAAAGAAAATCTAGAAGCACATAAGCACAGAGCTCCAGCTTTCACAAAGAAGTATCGACCATTTCAAAAAATTCAAAATGCAGGTGCCACTTTAGGGAGGAGACACATAAACACTTCCAACACTTGTCTTCTTTATTTTTTCCAATGCAACATTTACTACTACCATTCCTCTATAATAGAAGGTATTTTCACGACAGAGGCCATCGATAATAACCAATCATTCCACTACATGCAGAACGGACTGTGCATTCTATATATACATGAACGTGAAGCACTAATGCCAAGATGGAACACCGGTGGCCTTAAAGGTAGAACAAGTAGCAGAGTTGAGGAAAAAAATCTATATCAACTAATCAGCCAACACAGAGGCAATACCGCATTATCATTAATCCAATGTACAACATGGTAGTCTTTCTAGAAACAAATAAGTAATATTTTTGGAGATATTTTCAGAAACAAAGCCTCACAATTTTGTCAGCCTACCAGGTACTAATAAGATTTTTTTTATTTTTTATTCTAACAGATATGTTGAAATATGAAGTCGATATGGGAGACAAACAAATGCAATGGACATAATGTTACGTACTAGAAGAGTTTCTGCTAACTCCAGAGCCCAAGTAAAAACTTATGCATGTGAGAACCACCCGAGAGAAAGAAGTTATTGATATATGCAGTGAACACGAATAACTTATGGAGCAACCACACTGTCATCAAAGAAACTTGCACAAACCAAAACAGAAGGATTCACCAATAGAACCAGATCGACCACTCCCAGACGCCAAGATAGCACACCAATCTGAAGAGGTAACGGTCATCACTAACGAGCATCAACAGCAATATCCTCAGCACACAGCAACTTGAACAAACATGCATTGCTTTAAAAGAGGATAACAGAAGCAACAACGTACCGACTAGACAAGGACAACTTTCCGACTAGAAGAAACAATATTTTCTTCAAGACTGCATATTAGCAGCAACATGCAACCAGAAGAATTTACAATAAAAGATTCTTGAGAAAAATAAATAAGATGTTGCTCCAAGATCCACAAACGATCAATAAGGCACCTCAAGCACCATCTCTTTAGACTTCTTAGCCCCCCAAATGACAAAAAAACATGAAGTTGATGAATTTCTTTTAAGCCTTGACCCCGACGAACTAAAGCAATACAATCATCTTATAGACATGGGATTTTCATTCAATGAAATCAAAACAGCACGCCTTCAGGATGAAGAGCGTGAATTCAACAAAAAAGGCATGCAGTATCTGGCAAGCTTGCAGCAAGAATCAGTAGGACATTCAACGTCTCAATCATCTGAGAACAGCTCAGCAAACAAAATCTCTATCAAGAGGCCGGTGAAGCCATCGAGCAGGCTTACGGAAAAAATCAACATTCCAACATTTGTGCTAGGAGATTTCAAATGTATGGACAAGGCCATAGCACTTTATGAATATCTAATGAGCAAAGAAGGACAAGACAAATGTGGAGAGTAAGTAGTTTCTCTTCTCAAAACAAAAAACAGAGAAATGCTACTCCTCTTTTAAAGCCACCTAACCAGCGACTCTTCTATTTTTTGTGTAAACATTTTCTGCTTGCAGCCTAAATGTATATAAGAGCTCAAAGCGAGATGATTGGACTACAGGAAAAAAACAATGCAGCAGCTACGAAAGGGAGATGCAGATATGGAGGGCTCCATGACAAACACATTGTTTGAACAATGGACGGAGCAGAAACAATACAACACAAGCGATAAAGCCATACTATCTGCAGAATTTGCAAACCTATGAAGTAAACTTGCAAAAAAAACACTTGCATCATTACTATGATCAAATGTTTTAACTAAAAGTACACAACTTTTTTCCTGTAGATTGTGCTCGGCCTCGATCTTAAAAAAGGAGAACTACGAGAATTCAGTGAGGAAGAAGCATTGAAAGATTTTGAACCCCTTGTAAGAGGGAAATAACTTTTAAACAAAAATCTAGTAACTTAAGAATTAACACTAAATAGAAGTATACATACATAATTTATTCTCCTTAAGCTTGCATATTTATGCAAGATTTAATTCTTCTAACAACAATGATCTTTAACCCTCTATGTCTCCAAACAACGCAGATTATGATACCTCACAACACAGCTTGTCACTACACAGTCTATGTGTTGAACAAGTACACGAGCTCCATCGACATACTTGACTCATTGAATTATAGATACACAAACGGTAAGGCATAGGAAAAACACCAAAAGATCACACAGAATTGGTACGTGCTTTCAACCTTGTTTTTCTTTTCTTCTTGCACTACTTATCATAACGGCGACATCCAACAAAAAAATCAAACTGTAATCACAAATTAAAAGGACGTATGCACTGATGAAGAAGCATTACGAAGAAGCGGAACTAGAAGCCAACAATGAGCCAAACTGGTCAAGGATAGCAGAAACGCCTAACAGAGTTTGTGTGTGAAAACAACAGGGTACGCAATGAGGACACTTCATGGTCCAGTTTGTAAAATACTGGAATGGCATTGAACTAACCAAGGACGATGAGGATTTTCGTGTAAGTTAATAGTACAAGCAACAATTTTATTTGAGAACCAACATTGCTAGAATTGTTCAAAAAATCAACATGCTTGTCAACACCATGAAAAATAAACAATATCCAATGACCTTCCTGCAGCATAGCAAGGTAGATGCTGAGTGGAAACCGGAGTTCCTATTTACAGCCATGTTTGGTGAAACCAACCAAATAAAGTGTGAGCAACTACTTGGAAGATTCAATGAATTCAAACTACAAACTTCAAAGTTGTTTTCAACCAGCAAAGATAACAAAATTATTTCTGCATACTTTGTATAAGGACCCATGGTTGACCAATGTTTTAGTATCACAAAAGCTTACATATTACCTATCTAGAATGAAAATAAGACTAGGTTTTCAGTTATCTATCTAGCCTGAAAATAACAACCATCAATATATGCCTTCTCTGACAGAAAAAGATGCAATAAAAAGAATAAAGGACGAACCACCAATCCATACCCAAAATATGAACATTCCTTCCAACACACAAACAAGGTGTCTGAGCTCTTCCAAATAGTCATGAGCGATAGCTGGCAGGAGGAATTAAAAAGGTGAGTTGTTTTCTATTGCACCTCAAGATAGTTGGACCGAGGCCAAAAAGATTCTCAAATTCAGTTTGCCATTGACTCTCACCTCAAAAATTCTTTTATTTTTCTGTCAAACAAAACTATATTGAAGTGCATACATAGAGAAAGTGAAAGCACGCATCTTACTGGAGCCCACCTGAATGCACCATTTGGTCCAAGACCAACACAGACGAACATACCACATCATATAGAAATGAGAGTGCTCGATGAAATAGCAGATATCTTGGAAAGCAGACTCGATTCAAAAGAGAGTGGTAGACTAATATTAGGCCCAAACTTTACAGAGGTAAATTTTTAAAAACCACAAATTTGTCTATATTGCAACACCTGTTTTTTATATTAATACCCAAAAAATATGAGATTTTTTATCGTACTTATTTTTTGCAGCACATACGGGATATAAAGAATCACAGTACTCCGTATAGCAAATTTAGAAGTGCAATGCAAAGAAGGAAGCGTTAACTGGTTCCCATGTATCTCAAAGAACATTAGTAGAATAAGCTCTCAACAGCAAACATGGTAATATCTTTTACTCCACAACAAAATCAAAAATATGTGTTTTATCATATTCCTTTATATTAAACTGTCATCTAACACCAAAACTTTTGTACGCAGATATTTATACCACTTAAGAAGGATGACCGATACGTCCTATATGTGTTGGATAAATATAAAAAGAAAGATCATATTATTGATCCTCGAGAAACAACTCCTGGGGAATTAGAGAAAGAAAAAGTAAATGTAGATCATTTGGATCAAATTTAAGTAGCTCAAAAGCTTGATGAAATGGAAGACACTACAAAGGAAAGGCCAAAATAGTTTGAGGAATATCATGTTCATAAGTCAAAAATCGTAAGCATTTCATTTCTAAATATCAAATTTTTTTAGTTTTAAAATTACATCGTAAAAAATAAAATGCAATTCCCAGGTACCTAGGATTAAAGAAGTCTTCAACGTCATACTACAAGAAACAATGAAACCGAAGAATGCAAAATGGCAAAATCATATTGTACAAGATGTTTGAATAGTAGAAAGGGGTAAATCACCATTTGCTATTCTAAAGCTTGCATTCCTCTACAATGGTAAAAAGTTCATTGAAGACATAGATGATTTCAGCATAAGTTTTCATTAAAAATCTTCTACACACAATATATAGAAAATTTTCAAATATTTTTTAAATTCTGATACATATATAACTTTTATGCACTAATTATAAAAATATTTTTTTCTTATTTGCGAAATTTCACAGGATGAAGTGGAAGATTGAAGGGCAAAGACACTATACATGTTATTACTTAACGAGAAGAATGAAGTCAAACCTAATAAAATGGGTGATGAGATTAGCAAGACCTTAAACAAAGAATGAAGGCTAAAACTTTTCATTAGCCAATTGGAAGGACATGCGGTGCCCCCATCTTTGGTTTTGGTAATTGATGACAATCTCTATGGACTAATGGTTGACTTGAGTTATATTCATAGGTTTTGTCCATATGCTTTTTCTTGAAGTCCATTTGTTGGTTCAAGGAGTTTATGTGTTGGCTGATATGTCCATTTTGCATCATGCTTTTATGTTAATATTTATTGCGTTATGGGATGTTATTACATATTATGGTACAATATGTATGCCTTTTCTCTCTTATTTTGCAAGGTTTACATGAAGAGGGAGAATGTCGACAGCTGGAATTCTGGACTGGGAAGGAGCAATCTGAGAGACCTATTCTGCACAACTCCAAAAGTCCAGAAAATTTATGGAGAATTATTTTGGAATACATAAAAATATTGGGTGAAGAAATACCAGAGGGGGGCCCACCAGGTGGCCACAAGCCTGGGTGGCGCGCCCTACCCCCAGGACGCGCCCCTAGGGCTTGTTGGCCCCCTGTTAGGTCCCCGGTGTCCATCTTCTACTATATGAAGGGTTTTTACCTGAAAAAATTCAGAAGGAAGCTTTCAGGACGAAGCACCGCCGTCTCGAGGCGGAACCTGGGCAGAAGAAATCTAGGGCTCCGGCGGAGCTGTTCTGCTAGAGAAACTTTCCTCCATGAGGGGAAAATCGAAGCCATCATCATCACCAACCATCCTCTCATCTAGAGGGGGTCAATCTCCATCAACATCTTCACCAGCACCATCTCCTCTCAAACCCTAGTTCATCTCTTGTACTCGATTTTTGTCTCAAAATCTTAGATTGATACATGTGGGTTGCTAGTAGTGTTGATTACTCCTTGTAGTCGATGCTAGTTGGTTTATTTGGTGGAAGATCATATGTTCATGCTTAATGATATTCAATATTGTCGGCGTTCTGGGAATGGGGGTCCCCAGACTTGCCTGCCTGCGGCCTGTGGCGTGGCTCAAGGAGCCGCCCAGCATGGCCCATCTTCATCACCACGAGCTCAAGACCCTCACGAGGGGCCAAGTCTCGCGGGGTGGACGACAGGGAGCTTCCTCAGGCACGGCCTCGTCAGGCTGGCTCACGAGGAGGCAGAGAGATCAAGGCGGGGTACCTCACGAGGTGCCCATGACGCGAGCCATGACGACCAAGGGCGCCAGGCGGGCGCCAGGCCGCGCAGTGTCCTCCTTTCCTCTTTGGTGCAAAGGTGGGCAAGCACAAGCGAGAGCATCAAGCAAAGGCATCCGTTTCGGTGCAACAAGACCAAGACCGTCGCAACGGCAGGAAGGAAGTCATTGTGGAGCCCAAGCCGGTGTCACCACCAGAGCCTTTGGCAGGCGAGGACCAACTTTAGTCAGGATAAGTGTACTAGATGTTCCCCTTCAAAATGGCCAATTGTTGGCGCCCTTCCCGCTCAATATTTGGGAAGAGGCCCAGGGCCTTTGCCTATAAATAGGACTAGCCACCCACAAGGTAGAGGCAGGAGGATCATCATTGGAAAACCAGTAGCAAGAGCGACTGAACTCCCCCGAGCAGTTCATCGCACCAGCCAAGAACAGACCCTCGCGAGGCTGTTCTTCCTTGTATTGTTCATCATCAGCCCAAGAGGCAATCCACCACACCACAAACTAGAGTAGGGTATTACACCACAGTGGTGGCCCGAACTAGTATAAACCCTGTGTCTCTTGTGTTGTTCCTTTCATAGCCTAGATCCTAGCGAGGCGGTGGGGTGCAGGTAGGTAGAGGGCGAAATCTCCACGCGCACCCTAGTGTTCGAATCTAGAGGGTCTGCCGGAACCCGAAATCCGACATTTGGCGCGCCACGTAGGGGTGCACCGGAATTCATCTCCCGCCGCCCTGTTCTTCACCGACCATCGCATCCATGTCGGACGCTCGTCGAGCCCGCGCCGAGCGTCGAGCCGCTCTCACTTCCTACGTCGCCCAGACGGCCCCCGTCGGCGGCCGCCCACGCCGTTCCCCGTCGCCTGCCATCGACGCCGCCACCGGCCCGACGGGGAACGAGCAGCAAGCATCGTCCCAGCATCCGTCAGTGAGGCGAGACGGCCGCACTGCTACTCCCTCACTCACCCCAGCTGGTTCTTCGTCCCACGCGCTCCGCGCGACCATGGAGGCTCGAGCTGTGCTCATCGCAGCAAACGAGCTCCTGCGCTACCGCCCAGTCGACGACTTCTACGAAGAGTGGCTCGACCACGTCGCCGAGCTCGTCCGCGCCGCAGGGGGCTCCCCCGCACCGTCCATCTCGCTACACCGCGCCCCACCCTGCGCGGGCAATGAAGCTCAGGGGGCGCCTCAGCCGCCTCCCCCTCAAGAAGGCGCCCTGGCCCCAAGGCGCGTGGCCCCTGGGCGGAACCCACTCCGTCCGGCGCCAGCGTGGCAAGAGCAGAGTTGCCAAGAGGTCCCTCGCCCCCAAGAAGCTGCCCGAGTGCTCCCTGCCCCGGTCCGTCGCGACCACGCTCCTGTTCCAGCACGCCAAGACCCCGTGCTGCTCCCAGCAGCAGCACATGGGGAACCGCAAGACCAAGCTCTTCGTCACCAAAGGCCTCTTGTGGCCACCGCAGGCTGTCGCGCCTTCACCACCGAGCTGCGCAGCGTCGCATGGCCCGGCAAGTTCAAGCCAGACCTGCCTCCTCGCTACGACGGCATGGCCGACCCTGCGGAGTTCCTCCAGCTCTATGAGCTGGGCATCGAAGCCGCCAACGGGGATGAGAAGGTCATGGCGAACTGGTTTCCCATGGAACTCAAGGACGGGGCCCGCACCTGGCTCCTGAACCTGGCTCCTGGCACGATCTCCTCCTGGGATGAGATGCGCACCCATTTCGTCGCCAACTTCCAAGGTACTCGCGACCGGCCACCTGCCGTGAGCGACATGCACCGCATCAAGCAGCAACCAGGGGAGACCCTGCAGAAGTACATCCAGCACTTCAACAACGCACGCCTCAAGATTCCCAAGGTGACCGAGGAGGCCATCATCTCAGCCTTCTCCGATGGTGCGCGACGTCAAGATGAAGGAGGAGCTGGCGATGCATGAAGATCTGTGCACTTCCTTGGAGCTGTTCAACTTGGCGAACAAGTGCACCAGGGCTGAGGAAGGGCGCCTTTCCCTCCTCGAGCTACCAGCCGCAGACCCAGAAGAGAAGAAATCCAAGGCCAAGGACGTGAAGCGCAAGGGGGCTGCCGTGCTCGCGGCAGAACCAGACACCAAGCGGGGCAAAGATCAACCAGAGTCATCAAGGGGGCCGCCTTGGCAGATTTCATGGCAGAGTGGACGGAGGCACCGGGCCTCAAGGCTGGTGAGGATCGATCCCTCTCCCCGGGAAGCAAGGCGCCGGACAGTTGGGTCATGTACTTCGACGGGGCGTTCTCCGGGCACGGCGCGGGGGCTGGTGCGGTGCTTATATCTCCTACTCAAGACAAGCTCTACTACGTCGTGCAGCTCTGTTTCCAGCATGGAGAAAAGGTCTCCAACAACAGAGCGGAATATGAAGGCCTAATAGCAGGCCTGAAGGCCGCGGCAGCCCTAGGAGTGAAGCACCTTACCATCAAGGGTGATTCACAACTCCTCATCAACTTCTCCAACAAAGTATACGAGCCAAGGGATGAGCACATGGAAGCCTACCTTGCGGAGGTCCGCGGGATGGAGAAGCAGTTCTGGGGGCTAGAGTTGCAGCATGTGCCTCGTGGCACCAATCAAGAGGCCGACGACATCGCCAAACGAGCATCCAGGCGGCTACCTCAGGAGCCTGGCGTCTTCGAGGAACGGCTCTTCAAGCCCTCGGCCATGCCATCACTGTCAAGCGCGGTGCAGCCTCGGGAGGAGCTCCCCCAGCCGCCAGCCTCGGGAGCCCCGGTCTGTGGCCCGGCCTCAGGAGCGCGCCTGCTCTTGACGATGGAGCCTCAGGAGGGGTGCTGTATCACGAAGATCTGAAACTACTTGACACAAGGGACCTTGCCAGAGAAGGAGGAGGAAGCGGAGCGCGTGGCGCGGCAAGCCACAGCATACTGCATCAGGGATGGAGAGCTCTACCGGAGGCGACCGAATGATGTGTCCCTGCGCTGCATCTCCAGGGAGCAAGGGAAGGAACTGCTGGCGGATATACACGGTGGAGACTGTGGGCATCATTCATCGTCGCGGACCCTCGTTGGCACGACGTTCCATAGCGGATTCTATTGGCCCACTGCGCTCAATGATGCCGTCGAACTGGTGAAGGCTTGTGAGGCCTGCCAATTCTATGCCAAACAGATCCATCAGCCGGCGGGAGGCCTGCAAACTATACCCCTCTCGTGGCCATTCGCAGTTTGGGGGCTGGATATCCTGGGCCCATTTCCTCGGGCGCCAGGGGGCTATCGCTACCTCTACGTCGCCATGGACAAGTTCACCAAGTGGGCGGAAGTGGAAGCCGTCCGCACCATCCCCGCGGGTTCTGCAGTCAAGTTCATCAAGGGCATCATGAGCCGGTTCGGGGTGCCGAACCGCATCATCACCGACAACGGTTCGCAGTTCACCAGTAACCTCTTCAAAACATACTGTGCTAACCTTGGAGCGCAGATATGCTACGCTTCAGTGGCGCACCCCCGGAGCAACGGTCAGGCCGAGCGGGCCAATGCAGAGGTCCTGAGAGGCCTCAAGACCAGGACATTCAAGAAGAAGTTGGAGGCCTGCGGCCGAGGTTGGTACGACGAGCTTCAGTCCGTGTTGTGGTTCATCCGCACAACCGCGACCAAGCCAACTGGTGAGACCCCATTCTTCCTGGTCTATGGAGCTGAAGCGGTCCTCCCTCACGAGGTCAGACATCGTTCCGCACGGGTCCTGGCGTTCGACGAGGCGCAGCAGGACGCCATGCGGGGGACGGACCTCGTGCTGGGGGAGGAGCGTCGCCGGGAAGCTGCGCTCCGAGCGGCAAGATACCAACAAGCGTTGTGGTGATACCACTGCCGCAACATCCTCCCCAGGACTCTCGAGGTAGGGGACCTCATGCTCAGGTGGGTTCTCTCCAGGGAGGGACTGCATAAGCTCTCTCCCATGTGGGAGGGCCCGTTCAAGGTTATTCATGTTTCCAGACCCGGCTCCGCGCGCTTGGAGACTCAGGAGGGGGTACCCGTCCAGAACGCGTGGAACATCCAGCACCTCTGGAGGTTTTACCCCTAAAAAGGCCCAGAGCCTGTGAAGAAGGCGAACGCCTGTGAAGCTGTCGCGTTTTGGAAAAGGCCCAGAGCCTGTGAAGAAGGCGAACGCCTGTGAAGCTGTCGCGTTTTGGAAAAGGCCCAGAGCCTGTGAAGAAGGCGAACGCCTGTGAAGTTGTCACGTTTTGGAAAAGGCCCAGAGCCTGTGAAGAAGGCGAACGCCTGTGAAGCTGTCGCGTTTTGGAAAAGGCCCAGAGTCTGTGAAGAAGGCAAACGCCTGTGAAGCTGTCGCGTTTTGGAAAAGGCCCGGTGCCTGTGAGGAAGGCGAACACATGTGAAGCTTATCTTTCCAAGGAAGGCCCGGAACCTGTGAAGAAGGCCAATGCCTCTGAAGCTCGCCGCCCGTGACACTCTCACGTAATAATGAGTTGGGGCTGTACACGCCCCGGAGTCTCAGGAGCGCCGGCCTCAGGCCCTGGGGCTCCCTCCCACGCCCAGTGGCAGCACTTAGCTCCGCGCTGGTGAGAAGACGTCGAAGACTAGATTAGGTGCCGGACGCGGCTTTTCTCATTTGCTTTTTGCAGTTGGCTTGTTCATCCCCATTCGAGGTTTTATTGAAGCTGTTTTCGCCTTTGGCTTGTGACTCTTTGCCTTGTTTTTCGCTCTCCTGCCCCGATTTCTCTCGCGCAAGTCTCGCGAGGGAGCGATGCGGGCACCCTCGCGAGTGTTTTCTGCCCTTATCATTCAAGGCTTTCCTACCCGGGTCCACTACAGGAGCACCCCTCCAGACCGTGCCCCACGGGCACCGCGACACGAGCACAGGACCTGGGTCGGTCGCCTCCATAGCTGAGGCCGGGAACTACCTCTCCAGACTAACACTCGCAGGGCGTGAAGTGGTCGACGAGGCCTCGGCCTCAGGAAGCAAAGGTCACGACAGGCCTCCTCCCCGAGCTAAGTAATTTCTACGCGCAGGCGTGCGGCACAAAGGCACAATACCGGAATAACGGAAGCAGCACGATAATTAACAGCAATAGTCCAAGCACGCCCCCACGGGGCCCTACACTATTGTCTCTTTGCGCAGGAAAAGGGAAAAAGAACAAAACGGGCGCGACCCGCCCGACACCAACTCGCGGGGGAGACTCGAACCGCCTCCGGACCTCAGGAGGACTCCACCTCGCGCTTCACCAAGGCGCGACGGCGGGCAGACCCGCTACCTCCCTCCAGGCGGGCACAGCGGCATGGAGGCTGATCGCAGCCACCGCTGGAGGAGCTGCTGCCCGGAGAAGAGCCGTCGAAGCTCGATGAACCCCGACCGCCGCCGACCACGCACGCGCTGTCGTCTTCATCGTCGCCGGGGCTGGACCCACGGCCGCGGTTGTCGTTCTCAGGGCAACACCCGGCGCGGCGACCATCTTCCCCGAACACCCTCACATAGAGGGTGGCATCACCGTCGAACTTGAAGTGCAGGGTGCACCACCGGCCCAGACCACGCGCACGGGCAAACGTTTGCCAGCCACGGATCAGGGCCAGGCTCCCGGCTGTAGAGACCTCCAGCGAAGCCCAGGAGGCTTGGCTGCAGCAAACGTCCGCCTGAAGTCAGAGGCCGCCCGGGGCGCCAGCCAGAAGCTCACCTAGGAGGAAGCGAGGAAGTTGGAGCCGGGTGCTGGCCAGTTCCGCCGACCACACCACAAACTCCGGCAGTACCTCTGCCAAGTGGGAGCGCGGCCTAGGGGGTCACGCGGCCATAGCGCATCCCCCAGCGGCGGCCTGCCACCCGTCACCACGCGGAAGATCGCCTCCGCGACCGCGAGGAGCCACCATGGGAGTCGCAGGGTGTTTGCGGGGACGGCCTCGACCGCGTTTGGGTGGGGGAGAGTCAGGCTCCACCTGGTGGGCCTTTCATTTCTCCGCGATCGAGGACCTCTTTGGCGGAGCCATGAAGAAGGAGAAGCAAGAGGGGATGGACCAGAAGGGCAGGTGTTGTCCCGTACTTATAGCCAGAGGAGGCCAACCGCCGGCCTCCACGATCACAGGTAATCATGACCCGCTTTGCATGCAGGGACTTGTCAGTTCGTGCGATTGCCGAGGCGTCGTGGGGGAGCGGAGCCTCCCACGTCCAATCAACCGCCATGCGACGCCCGAGGCCCCAGGCTGTTAGGGCCCGCGGCGCTTCGCACTTTCCCCTTCGCTTCTCTGCTCAGCCAAGTCCGGGCGCGCCTTGGGCCCGGGGGCTACTGTCGGCGTTCTGGGAACGGGGGTCCCCAGACTTTCCTGCCTGCGGCCTGCGGCGTGGCTCAAGGGGCGGCCCAGCATGGCCCATCTTCATCAGCACGAGCTCAAGACCCTCGCGAGGGGCCAAGCCTCGCGGGGTGGACGAGAGGGAGCTTCCTCAGGCACGGCCTCGTCAGGCTGGCTCGCGAGGAGGCGGAGAGATCAAGGCGGGGTACCTCATGAGGTGCCCATGACGCGAGCCATGACGACCAAGGTCGCCAGGCGGGCGCCAGCCCGCGTAGTGTCCTCCTTTCCTCTTTGGTGCAAAGGGGGCAAGCGCAGGCGAGAGCATGAAGCAAAGGCATCCGTTTCGGTGCAACAAGACCAAGACCATCGCAACGGCAGGAAGGAAGTCATTGTGGAGCCCAAGCCGGCGTCACCACCAGAGCCTTTGGCAGGCGAGGACCAACTTTAGTCAGGATAAATGTACTAGATGTTCCCCTTCAAAATGGCCAATTGTTGGCGCCCTTCCCGCTCAATATTTGGGAAGAGGCCCAGGGCCTTTGCCTATAAATAGGACTAGCCACCCACAAGGTAGAGGCAGGAGGATCATCATTGGAAAACCAGTAGCAAGAGCGACTGAACTCCCCCGAGCAGTTCATTGCACCAGCCAAGAACAGACCCTCGCGAGGCTGTTCTTCCTTGTATCGTTCATCATCAGCCCAAGAGGCAATCCACCACACCACAAACTAGAGTAGGGTATTACACCACAATGGTGGCCTGAACTAGTATAAACCTTGTGTCTCTTGTGTTGTTCCTTTCATAGCCTAGATCCTAGCGAGGCGGTGGGGTGCAGGTAGGTAGAGGGTGAAATCTCCACGCGCACCCTAGTGTTCGAATCTAGAGGGTCTGCCGGAACCCGAAATCCAACAAATACCCCTCTGATCTTGAACATGAATGTGCTTTGTGATTAGTTACGTTTGTTCTTGAGGACATGGGAGAAGTCTTGTTATAAGTAATCACTAGATCGTGGACGGCGCCCGTTGTTGCGCCCATTCATTTTGACAATAGAATGGTAGGAATTTTCATCAAGTACAGACCAAAAAATAATGATTAGTTAAAATTTCATGGTCTCACATAATAAAATATGCATGTTTTCCTGTGCATACATATTGAGAAAAGAACGTTGAGATGTTTAGTAAATATGAACAGTACAAACATTCAATATTTTGTAATTTTACATACACTCACTCAATATAGATATTGCATCTATATTTAAACTTCGAATGGATACACTCATATAATATTATTTATATCACCTTCACAATACATGATGACAATATTTTGATGAACTACCCCAAAGAAATCTAGTGAACTTCAATAATAAACCGTGATGGATGAAAAATTTCAATATTTTGGCAACAATCCACTTCATAACTGAATCAACGTAACTCTGCAACAAAGCGTACATTATTGGTTCAGTTTAAGAATATGCTTAATTTTAAGAACATGTATCATATTCTATAAAGCTCTTATTATACTTGGTCAAAAATGAGCACAACATCAAGTTGAAGGTTTTTAAGTAATTGAGACAAAACACAAAAGAAGAATATTGCATAAAAGCATTATAACCATACTGCAATGATAGTCGTAGGAGTGAAGCCCTGTCAACTAATTGTACTGAACTTTCGTCTCCATCTGTTCACTGCCATTATAGATACTTCATGTTTGCTATATATGAGGCACCCATGACTAATTACAGGAATACCTTTTATGCACCTGCAGATGAGATGGTAGTAAACAAGTTTGATCCTCCGCGCGAGGATATATCATCTTTATGTCCCAAATGTGGACTCGTACCATATATAGGAATTTCATATATAAATTACCTACAAATAATTCATTAGTAGATGTTTCCAGTATGCAAAACAAGTTTTTTTATTACAAATTATTACCCAATATGAATTGGTTTAGGAAGAAAGGAATAATGGGGACATAAGAAGATGGTTGTTGATACCTTGCAACATCATGTCAATATTCTACATCTTACATACAGCAATAATGCATTATAGTGTTTATGTTGAGCATAAGGCAGTGGGGCTATTAGTCATTTGCTGAAGTTACCCACATGATCTCAATCCGCCTCAGAAGTTATTTGGTTTGATTGTTGTCTCAGTAATCACACATATAATAATTCCTTGGATTTCCTTCCAATTCACCACCTGCTATGTAATTTTGCAAAAAAACATGGTGAGCATGCAAAGACATGAGAAATAAAGAAAGGATTAAACATAAAGGATAATAGACTAAGATAACTGCTACATCACTTATCTTAATTTTAATTCAGTAATTTTGGTACAAAACATTGGTGGATCAACCTTAGTTCATCAAAAGTAATTGTCCTATCGATAGGAAGTGCCAAGGTATTCGATACTTTCTATATTAAGCCGATAATATTTTCCTTTGCACTGCAATAACCTGAATATAGCATAAGAATTGAGAATATTTATCATGAAATGTACCCCTCTGACCCTACATATTTAGGGACAGAGGTAGTAGATCCTGGTGTCAAGCAAGAATAAAAAAATAGCCAAAGCTTGGGAGGGACTCCCTTTAAATTAGACGCAGCATCATTGGAATAAGAAAGGTCAAGTTTTATCATCAAATTGTGGTCTGACTGTCAAGAAAGAAGAAGAAAAAAACCATAAGTTTGTGTGGAAAGTCCTTAAATTAGACATGGAATCATTTTCCTCTTGTTCGCTTTCAATAATTTAACAAATACTTGGCAAGTCACGTCATTGCATCAAGTTCCATTGGACTAACTGAAATAAAAATTATTAAGCATGATCCCTTTACCAGTTGAACTATTAGAACTAATAACCAAACCATGCTAACATCAATTATAGAAGAAAAGAATAGTGGTGATTTTTATACCAGGAAAAAAATTACCTTGGAGAATAATTTTGGTTGTCAAGAAGTTGTCTTGTCCTTCAACCAACCATGAAGTTATGCCAATTTAAGAGGACAGAATAGAACTAAGGCAAAATGTAGTCATTAGATTTTAAAAAGAACATGACCCCTCTATTGTATTATTTAGTTAACTATATGATTTGGCGGAATTTAAGCCTCTCAACACTGTGAGTACCGGGAATATAAAAAGATGCATCTCATTAGTTATTTCCTTCTTTATTTTATTTTGGATTTGGATCTGAAACGCACTTCAGATTTTTGCCAACATACATTTGTATGTGTAGATAGTTGTGACAATGCAAAGGTTTTAGTACTCATCTTAATGGTCTGGAATATCTCAAGTTAAAAGGGAAGGTAGGCAAGTACTCTACTTTCAGCGATAAGCATATATTAGAAAATCCTATCTACTCTGCATAGAGGTAACCTACTTTCTTCGTGGACAATCTGGACATAGGTGCCATTAAACAAACACATATATGAGAAAATCCTACTCTGTCTCATAGTAAATTACTTTCCTTGTGGACATGGTGCCCATCAGACGAAGACACAACTACGTTCAAGTCAATAGCAACATGTGGTACTATGCTTATTTCTTAAGCGAGCAGAAGGTCGACTATATCATCCCAATAGTAGTTCTAGTAAGCTTAGAAAAGAGAAACCAAACAGAGAAGAACACTGCAAGTTAGGGACAACAAAATACAATACAGCACACCTACACAAGCATGACAAAAATGATCTACCGATGAGTTACCTGAGCCTCGAACTGGTTGGTACCCTAACTTTATCTACAGCTCCAAGATAACCTGAAAGAGGCAATTCATGATTAGATGATGTGCAGGGAGGGTAAGAGAGGATGACAAAGGAGAGGCGAAGAGAGGAGCCTCTACTCGGTGTCGTTTAGAGGCGGGGAGGGGAGATGGAGGTGGGTGTCACTATCACTCACCTGCATCAGATGATGGCGAGGCCCAGGGCGGCGAGAACACATCACGGGGAGGGGTGCAGGGAGTCCAGGTCAAAGAACGCAATCGAGGTCACGGGGAGTCGGAGATTTGTAGTGGAATTCGATCGATGCCGAAATGAATCAAGCGCGGAAAGCCGACGACGAGAGGGGCTGCGAGATCGGAGAACATGGCAGCGGTGATGGCATAGTTAAGTCGCGCGTGAGAGAGTTCTCGTCAGCCTCGCTAGATACGAATGGAGTGTCGTGTTTTTATTATTATTTTTTGGTCGTGTGAGGGGTGCTTTGGGGTTGCACGTCGTAAGCTGGCCCAGTAGGCCTAATTTAATCCTAGAAGCCGAAAAAAGCCACAAGAACAGTGGCCCAGTAAGTGTTACGCTTGTTACAAACGACCGAATTGATTGTGGGGTGCGATCGAGAGACAATCGGATGGCTGGAAACCCCTCAAAGTGACAATCCAATGGCCACAAACGTTAATGGCCTAAAAGGGCAGAAAAAGTGCTCAGTTATAATGTATCTAAATGTGAATTTGGTATTCGCTCGATATTTTGATGAGATGTATCTTGTCTTTCCTCTAGTGGTGTTATGTGAACGTCGACTACATGACACTTCACCATGATTTGGGCCTAGGGGAAGGCCTTTGGAAGTCATAAGTAGATGATGGGTTGCTAGAGTGACATAAGTTTAAACCCTAGTTTATGTGTTGCTCCATAAGGGGTTGATTTGGATCCACATGTTTCATGTTATGGTTAGATTTATATTAATTCTTCTTTAATAGTTGTGGATGCTTGCGAGAGGGGTTAATCATAAGTGGGAAACTTGTCCAAGTAAGGACAGCACCCAAGCACTAGTCCACCCACATATCAAATTATAAAATTAACAAACACGAATCATATGAGCACGATGAAAACTAACTTGACGACAATTCCCATGTGTCCTCGGGAGCACTTTGCTTTATATAAGAGTTTGTCCAGGCTCACCCTTTGCTACAAAAGGATTGGGACACCTTGCTGCACCTTTGTTACATTTTCTACTTGTTACCCGTTACGAATTATCTTATCACCAAACTATCTGTTGCTGATAATTTCAGTGCTTGTAGAGAATACCTTGCTGAAAACAGCTTGTCGTTTCCTCCTGCTCCTTGTCGGGTTCGACACTTTTACTTATCGAAAGGACTATGATAGATCCCCTACACTTGTGGGTCATCATTGTCCAAGGTGTGTTTCAAGGAATTATCCAAAGCTTGGTCATGTGAGAGTTGAGCTTATTTCAAGCATGTCTTGAAGAAGAAGATTGTGTGATCATTCATGTTTACCTTCAAGACATCATCCAAATGAAGAGAGTTGGAAAGAAGATTGTGTGGATTATCCAAAGATTGGTCATGTGAGAGTTGAGCTTATTGCAAGCATGTCTTGAAGAAGAATATTGTGTGAATTATCCAAATATTGGTCATGTGAGAGTTGAGCTTATTACAAGCATGTCTTGAAGAAGAAGATTGTGTGGACTATCCAAAGATTGGTCATGTGAGAGTTGAGCTTATCGTAGGCATGTCTTGAAGAAGAAGATTGTGTGATCATTCATGTTTACCTTCAAGACATCATCCAAATAAAGAGAGTTAGAAAGATTCAAGGTTGATCAAGACTAAGTACAAAGAGTGATTCAAGTTGATCAACACACAAAGCATAGAAGATGTACCGAGTGGAGTCATGTGATCCCATGGTATGGTAAGCATTGTCCATTACGCTTTGAGTACTAACCCAGGGTCTACGTGAGAGTTCAGTGTGGGGTTAGGTATGTTTCCATGGGCTTGCATCAAGAGGAAGATCTCATACAACCCATCGAGGATGACATCAAGTGGTAATCGTCATCGAGGTTGTGGAGTGCAAGTACAAGTGGGTCATCATGAAGAGATCATATGCTTGAAGCTTGTCATCCATTGTGGTGACAATGGACTTGTGAAGATGTGCTGAAGATTGGCTCACCCATAGTGGAGTATGGGGGAGCAATCAAGTAGTCTTCATCAAGCCAACGCAATCAAGAAAGGTGGTCCAACTTGAGGGAGTCAAGATCGTCATCATCTAGCGCAAGTGGACTATGTGCAAGGCAAAGGTTTTCCCTTGGTAGGTTTTATTTTTACTGGTCTCATGGTGGTAGTTGGGAGACCGGGTTATAGGATCGATTGTCGTACTATCAAGGAGGGCTCTCAAGTGACTAGCTTGATCATATCGTTCATAGAGAGATCAAACCATTGTATCCTTGCATCATCTCTCTTGGTTCTTGTTTGGTTCTTCTCCTTGTGAGAGCTTATGGTCATCTTCATGACAAGCTCGAGTTCATCGAAAACAGAGTTCACATGCGTCTTCTATGTTGTTTTCGATGTTGGGATTTTTATCGGTTCTCCTTTTGAGATTTGGAGCTTATGGTCATCTTCATGACAAGCTCGAGTTCATCAAAAATGGATTTCACATGCATCTTCTATGATGTTTTCGATGTTGGGGTTTTTGCCGGTTCTCATTGTGAGATTTGGAGCTTATGGTCATCTTCATGACAAGCTCGAGTTCATCGAAAATGGAGTTCACATGCATCTTCTATGATGTTTTTGATGTTGGGGTTTATGTCAGTTCTCCATTCATAGAGGTTTCACATCTCTATACCTTTAGCATTTTTCTACTGCCTCATCTTACTATAGCTCAAGTTCATCGAAAATGGAGTTCACATGCATCTTCTCACTGTTGGATTCTACTCCTCGTCATCTATCCAACAAGCTTGAGTTTGCTCATTTTGGAGCTCATATGCAGAAGTTATGGCAGTTCTGGTTTTCTTGCTGCATCTGTTTTGCTTGGGGCTTGCGTGATACACCCATGCGGTAGTACCGCTCTGGGCAGCGGTAGTACTGCTTGTAAGCGGTAGTAGCATCCCTGTTGGGCAGTAGTACCGCATGTAAGCGATACTTCTGTTGTCCAGTTCTGCGGCTTCTACACCTGCTTTTTCTGGGGGTTCTACTTTTCGTGTCGGGTTCAACGGTTGTAGGGCGGTAATGAGGCACGGCAGTACCGCCTATAAGCGTTAGTACCGCCCCAGTTGGGCGGTAGTACCGCTACAGCAGTCATGTCGTCATGCTCTGCTCTGCCCTGCCTCCTCTGCTCCCATGTTCTGCTTCTCCTGCGATAGTACGCTGGGATGAGCGGTAGACCGCTCCGGTGGCACTACCACCCCCAAGGTTCATAGTCGTTTCCCTGTTTTCCTGTTACTACCTCCCGAGCGATAGCACCGCTCGTTGGAGCGGTAGTACCGCTCGTGTGCGGGCTAAGCACTAACTGTTGGATTTTTTCCCACCTATAAAAGGGGGTCTTCTTCCCCATTGAACCTTATCTCTTAAGCTCGTGTTCTTCCCCCATTGTTGACCTTCTTTGAGCTTGCTATCTATCAATCCCTCCATGGATTCTTGCTAGTTTTGGGGGGGAAAGAGAGAGGAGATCTAGATCCACATTTCCACCAATCACTTTCTCCTCTATGTGAGGGGAACCCCTTGGATCTAGATCTCGGAGTTCTTCGTGTTCTCTTCTTTGTTCTTCCTCTCATTTTCCTCCCTAGCATTTTGCTTTGGTGGGATTTGTGAGAGAAGGACTTGGGCACTCTGTGTGCCCTTGCCATTGCATTTGGTGCATAGGTTTGAGTTCTCCACGGTGATACATGGGAGTTACAAGTTGAGAAGCTTATCACTCTTGGGTGCTTGGTACCCTTGAGCTTGTTCCTCTTGGGTGCTTGGGCACCCTAGACGGTTGGTGGTGCTTCGGAGCTCAATCTATGTGGTGTAAAGCTCCGGGCAAGCATCGGGGTCCCCAATTAGGTTGTGGAGATCGCCCCGAGCAATTTGACGGGTAACGGTGACCGGCCCCAAGGGTTGCCAAAGTGTACGGGTTCGTTGACCGCCCTCGAAGGGTCCTTTAGTGTAATCACGACATCTTGCATTGTGCGAGGGCTTGAGGAGATTACGGTGGCCCTAGTGGCTTCTTGGGGAGCATTGTGCCTCCACACCGCTCCAAACGGAGATTAGCATCCGCAAGGGTGTGAACTTCGGGATACATCATCGTCTCCACGTGCCCCAGTTATCTCTTACTCGAGTCCTTTACTTATGCACTTTACTTTGTGATAGCTATAGTGTTTCTTGTTATATATCTTGCTATCACTTAGTTGTTTATCTTGCTTAGCATAAGTTGTTGGTGCACATAGGTGAGCCTGGTTGTTGTGGGGTTTGTGCTTGACAAATTAACCTCTAGATTTATTCCGCATTTGTTAAAGTCTAAAACGTAATTATTTGAAGCGCCTATTCACCGCCCTCCCTCTAGGCGATATCCTCGATCTTTCACCAATGAAGCTAATTCCACCCAAACGCAACAAAACGGCTTAACCATGACTCCTATAGTGAATGTATCAGTGAAAACATCTCATAATTTTTTCCGTCGTTACCAATTGGATGTTCATCTTGAAGAGAGAACATCATGGCAATGCCACTACCCTATGAACAATTGTGCCTCTTTTAACAGTACAAGAACATCATGACAGTGCCGCTACCCTATGAACAACGTGCCTCTTTTAACAATGTGAGAAGTGTGACTTTCCTGAATACAGAACAGTGCCATTGCGCACCTCACACACGGCCGTGCCTCCGGAGCAACACGCCGTCCATCTTAAAGCCTTCACACCAAAGAGGATACATACCCATCACTCTGGAGGCCACTTGCCCGTGCCTTCACACTAAAGAGGACTCCTACCCATCTTAAAGCCCTCACACCAAAGAGGATTCCTACCCATGACTCTCGAGGCCACTCGCCTATGCCAACGGAGGCAACATGACCATGCCTCTGAAGACTTCACACATGTGCACACACACACACCTCTAGAGAATACACACCCATGCTTCATGTGCCTCATCACTGGCTAGGTGTTGTGCACCCATGACTCTAGATGCCTCACGCATGTGCCTTTCCAGGCGAAGCAGAATCACCAACACACACTCCGACCTATGACCCTTGAAAGCACAAGTGCTCCCTGGGTGATTTTGGTAATTAATGTCAACATATCTCTTGTTGGACTAACACTTTTACCTAGTATGTTTCAGATAAGTTCAACAATGAAGTGGCATGGACTAAAGGATGTGGAACCCCTTCGAGATGCTAAGGACAAAGGATGGCTCAAGCTCCAAGCTCAAGACTCTACATTTTCTATTTTAGTGGTCCAAGATCACATTGAGTCTATAGGAAAAGCCAATACTATTAAGGAGGGATGAGGTGTTGCTTAATGAGGTTCTTGCTCAAAATGCTTAGTGATATGCTCCAAAGCCCTCAACTACTTTCTGACATCCACATATGTCCCAAAACAAAAGTCAAACTCGGTCTCACCGATTCTTTCTATCCGGCACCACCGAGTTCAGATGTCATAGCCACTGCCACAAACCCTAGTCAAATCGGTCTCACCGATAGGGATCTCGGTCTCGCCGAGATGGGATTGTAATCTCTCTGTATGTATCTATTACCAAAATCGGTCTCACTGAGTTTGTGTAATCGGTCCTACTGAGATTACAATGCAAACTCTCTGTTCCTCTTCGTAACATTTCGGTCCAACCGAGATGAGCGAATCGATCCCACCGAGTTTACCTGACCAACTCTCTGGTTAGCTTATTACCAAAATCGGTCTCACCGATTTTGTGTAATCGGTCTCACCGAGATTACGTTATGCCCTAACCCTAACCGTATCGGTCCCACCGAGTTGACATGTCGGTCCCACCGAAAATCCTAACGGTCACTAGATTTACTGAATCGGTCCGACCGAGTTTCACAATTCGGTCCCACCGAGATTGGTAAGTTGTGTGTAACGGTTAGATTTTGTGTGGAGGCTATATATACCCCTCCATCTACTCTTCATTCGTGGAGAGAGACATCAGAGCAAACCTACACTTCCAACTTACATTTTCTGAGAGAGAACCACCTACACTTGTGTTGAGACCAAGATATTCCATTCCTACCATATGAATCTTGATATCTAGCCTTCCCCAAGTTGCTTTCCACTCAAATCTTCTTTCCTCCAAATCCAAATCCTGTGAGAGAGAGTTGAGTGTTGGGGAGACTATCATTTGAAGCACAAGAGCAAGGAGTTCATCATCAACACACCATTTGTTACTTCTTGGAGAGTGGTTTCTCCTAGATTGGCTAGGTGTCACTTGGGAGCCTCCGACGAGATTGTGGAGTTGAACCAAGGAGTTTGTACGGGCAAGGAGATCGCCTACTTCGTGAAGATCTACCCCTAGTGAGGCAAGTCCTTCGTGGGTAGGTGTGGAATTCGAGCCAAGTCGAGCCAGCTCGACTCGACTCGCTAATATAACAAGCTCAAATTCAAGATTGGCTCGACTCGTATAACTCGCGAGCTGGCTCGTTTAGCTTGTTAAGCTCGTTAAAGATATGAACACCGGACCTTACAGATACAATAAAAAGATTAAATGAGAATTTAGCATGTGCATATGTGGTCATGTCTGTGTAAGTCTCCTGGGTGGCTGGGCCTTGTGCTGGGACACAAGGTGTTTAGGATATATTTTCCTACCCCTAAAAGACATTGATTTTTTTATCGAGCCTAACGAGTTACACGAGTACTCGTGAGATCGGCTTGTTTAACTTGGTCTGTAAACGATCTTAAACTAAAGCTCGGTTCGGCTCGTTATTCTTCGAGCTCGAGTTGATTCGAGCCAAGTCACGAGCTACTCATTTAGCTCGCGAGCTTCAAGCTTTTTTCCAGCCCTATTCGTGGGCGACAACCATGGTGGGATAGACAAGGCTGCTTCTTCGTGGACCCTACGTGGGTGGAGCCCTTCGTGGACTCGCGCAGCCGTTGCCCTTCGTGGGTTGAAGTCTCCATCAATGTGGATGTACGATAGCACCACCTATCGGAACCACGGCTCAAAAATCTCCGTGTCTCCAAGTTGCATGCTTTACTTTTCGCTACTCATATACTCTTTGCATGCCTATTTGATATGTATTGTGATTGTTAAACTTATGCCAAAACTCCACTTTAGCTTAAAGAAATTAAAAACTGTAACTTTTGGTACTTAATGTCTAATCACCCCCCCTCTAGACACCTCTTCTCGATCCTCTCAACCCTCTTTCAAGATGTTTATGAAAAATAAATGAGCCGAAGGCGAGCAGGAGCGGCCTCGCGCCGGAGGCGCTGTGTGCCACCGCAATGACAAACGCACTACACGACCAATACACACTCCAACGTATGCCCCCCTTCAAGATGTTTATGGAAAATAAACGAGTCGAAGGCGAGCAGGAGTAGCCTCGCGCCAGAGGCGCTGTGTGCCACTGCGATGACAAACGCACTGAACAACCAACACACACTATGACCTATGAACCCCTTTCAAGATGTTTATGGAAAATAAACGAGCAGGAGCGACCTCGCGCCGGAAGCGTTGTGTGCCACTGTGACGACAAGCGCACTGGACAACCAACGCACTGCATGACCAACACACACTTCGACCTATGCCCCTCGTCAAGATGTTTATGAAAAATAAACGGCCGAAGGCGAGCAGGAGCAGCCTCGCGCCGAAGGCGCTGTGTGCCACCGCGAGACAAACGCACTGCACGATCAACGCGCTGCACGACCGCTGATCTTAGTCTGCAAGCTGATACAACTCATGCCTCTCTGGTACTATACGCTTGTGCCTCTACAGAATTTGTAGCCATGGCTTGAGAAACTGCACGTCCGTGCCTGTAACAGAGGCTTCATTCACATTGGTTTGTCTCTACGCTCGACACCCATGCTTGTAGACTCTTCACGACCGTGCCTCAACATGATTCCCACCCGAGTGTCTGTATGATAAAGTTCATGTTTGCTTACTTGAAAGGTGACATTTGAAGTATTGGAAATCCCTACCCGTGGTTACTCCATAAAACTTCATTTCTCGAAAATATAGTGAAAACAAAAAGGGAACAGGGAACCAACGACGCAGTTGCCTGGTATTTTGTGTCTCTTATCACGTGGAAATGGAAAATTGAAGTAGTTGGTGGGTTAAACTGCAAAATGCACCAAACCAAAAACAAGAAAGGGAAACTAGGAACCAAGCGCATTGACTGATTTTCCCTCACGGAAGCGCTCCGCACGCGAGTCAGTGTCGCACGCAGAGCCATCCCGAACCGTTCGTTTGAAGCGCTTCGAAGGAGCGCTCGTCGGCTAGTTGCTCCCTGGTGCCTCACCCCATAATGAACGCGGGAGCTATATTTCTTGCTCGTACCAAGGCGTAACTCGGTGTGGCCTTTCGGCCGACTGAGTACTTTAGCGGCTCTAGCTCGTGTGTTTTATTCTTTTCTTTTTTTGTGTTTTTTAATGAATTTTCACCAGTTGCATTGGTTTTTCTTCTTTGTATTTTCTTTGGTTTTTTCTGTTTCTTCAATTTTCTCTTTATTTCTTTCTTTTTATTTTTTCAACACATGTCCACTTTTTTCATATACCAGATAGTACATTTTCTATACATGCTTAACATGTTTTCAATATATTTTTTGGACACAGCAGACGTGGACACTCATACATACACACATACACTCATCAATTTGTATTGCACGCAGACACACCCTTCTCCTGTGAGCATCTCCGAGACACAGAGCTGGGACCTTATCTTGATATTGATGAAGTCGCCACAGACGTCTTCGTAGTCGACGGGAGCGTCTACTCCCACTCTGTGCACATCGCCGGAAGGCCTAAAATAAATTCAGGAAAATGCGAGCAGCAATGCCAAGTCTAGAACTTCAACCTTGATGGGCTGGGGATGTCACTGTCTTCCTAACCATCCAACGTTGATTCGCAACATTTTTCCAATACATGATTAACATTTGTTGAATATATGTTTTGATTTCTACTTTTTTTCACACACATTGTATATTTTTGTATACATCTAATACATATATATACATGTTTAACATTTTTAGAATACATGATATTCTAACCTCTTTTGAGTACGTGAAAAATATCAAATACGCGTTGAAACCTGCTTTAAAAAGATCAGAATGGTTTTTAACTATGCAAACATTTGATACATTGTATATATTCTTCTCTTAGAATTGTTACTTTCTTTTTAAACACGTGAACAATTTTCTAAATGTATCGTATTTCTTTTTGAATGGTATGAAACAGTTTCTACAACTGCACAAACATTTTTTATATTGAATTTTTTGTTTTTTGAGAAAATCTTGCGAACCTTTATTAATTCAAAGTAATGTCCATAGGTGCAACTGTTGGGTCATGAGGATTGCCCAACCGCACATGTCATGTAGCAAGATTACAAGCAAATTTAGCTAGACACGAAATTGAAGTTCTGGATTCATGGATGAAACTACAGAATCTGGATTCATGGATGAAACTACAGAACTGGAAACAGCTTTACGTTCTAATATTTTAGCAGCATGGGGACCACCTGTAAGAGCCGACATGCAACTTGCGACTGTATGCAATTGTACACCAATGGGCTGGCCCACCCACGCAAGCTCACGGATCGCTGGGAAAACGATGGCTGAGCCCAACCCAGCGCCTCTCGCGCAGTCCACCACTAACGGCCAGACAGAGGCACGTGTCAAAAAACAGACAAGGCAATTGCCACTCAAAAAAAATCAGACAAGACAGTTAAACAGGAGATGTGGCACTTGTTATGCAGCAGCACCTGTTAAGATGCAGGAATTTCACGAGAAATCGGGGGAGCATCTGTTTACAAGAGTTTTTCAAAATTCACATGCTCCAGTGTTACCCAGTAAAAAGACAACAGCCAAACTTGACAGGTATGCGGAACCCCTCAAGGAAGGAAAACACCAACTGCAAATGTTAGGAGCACAAGGCAAGTGGAAAACAATGCAAAACATGGAGCTAAAATACTTTCAACATATTAAGCTAAGCCTAAAAAAATAATCTGCCTTCTAGAGCACTAAAAAAATGCCTCTTCCAGCTTACAAACTGCCATCTCCTGACACAAGTCAAAAGAGAAGGAGAAACCCTACACTACCTAAAGCATAGCAAAGCAAGGCAAACCCCTAAACAAACTTTTACAGATGCGCAACGGAGATGAAGCAGCACACGAAACCATCCTATTATCATCATTCACCTCAACCAGGCTGCAGAAGGCTATAGCTCGCTGACACCGACTCATCCATCGCTGGCTGTATAAACGCTAAACAATCAACAAATAGCTGGACCATATTTACCAAGGAGGTATCTACAGAAAGCCTGTGTTATTGCACTTGATCATCATGTCCTGTTGCCGAAATGAAATCGATTGCTGACAACAAGGTTTTCTGCAAGCAGAAGGATGGGAGTCTTGATGGCTTTGGCGTTTGGAGAGACAGACTCGGGGAGACTGGGCAAGCAGCTTGGTAGATGTTCACCGTGCTCCTCAGGATGAAAATAGAAGAAGACTGCTCGACAGAAAATAAACCTGACGACATATAAGGAAGAATATTAACACTTGACATAGAGAATCAACAGTGTCTAGTGTGCAGGACAAATAAATGTCCTCTAAGATACAATGGAATCTTCGTTTGAGAAACAAAAGTAAATAAAACATAAGATATGCGACAAAATTTATGTAGCAAGCCAACCATATTGCCAGGATTGAACTTAGCTAGTACCCGTACCTACATGTAACTGTTCCCTGGTCCCTACACAAATGGACAAACCTAAACAAAATGCAGTGCTGATAGTCACTGCATTTTTGAAGCCCAAATAACTTACACACTGAGATGCGATTTAAAGAAAGGACTACAAATAGACAAGCCACTTTCTATAAGATCATGTTAAATTACTGATTTCATACTTTCGGTGCAGTCGGCGCGATTTAACTCTTTAATACAAAAAATAGTAGTAGTATGATGATGAATTTTAAATGCAAACTTGTTCTTTTTTCCCATCAAAAGAGGGTGCATGCAAACAATATGGATAACCAGTTAATGCTTCAAGATATGTTTACATGTTATACTGCCAAACAACATAGAACTGCCAGAAACTCAGGGATGGAAGGTATGGATTGATGTACCTGAGAATCAGGCGCCTGAGAAATGGATCAGGTAAAATTTGACCCCAGACAATGTTCAATCCGACAGACGTGCTGAGGATTTCTTCATACTGTTCCAAAGCAGAGAAAAGTATGTTCTCCGCATTAGCATATGTATCCTGAAACCAAGCCCAAAGAGATCAGACAGTCAAAACAAATATCTCAGGTATACTCAACTCATCAAAAAATAGAACATACGCTGTCAATGTCAGAAGTTATTCCAGCTAATTGGCAGAACGCTTGCATCGGAGCAGTCAGGAAGTATGTAAATTGACCTCCATTGCCCATAGATTCTACACCAGGCATGGCCGATGCAATCCTGGGAGAAAGAAGTAAGGCAGCTGGCTCTCCCTTCTCTGCATTATGTATGGCCTGGCAATTATACAAGCAAACGATAATTTGTTCAAGAAAATTATTCCTGCATTATTACTACAAAAGGAATGGAGAAAGAACCACTTCACGAAATTACAACAAGAATTCCTTTGTAATGACTTCATGAGATAAAATGAGCTGTTATAGAGAAAACCTATTCCAGAAATTTTACCAATCAAAGCAATATAACTATGTGCAAGGAAAACAAGTAGCCAAAAAAGATAAGGAATCAACATGTTGGCTTTACGTAAAGGCTAGTAACAAGGGCAAGTTTGGATGTTTTCTGTATGAAAGCAGTATGGTTATAATACTATAGAGCTGAGTTCACTACAACTAGAGCCCAACCTTCTCAGTTCTCACAATATGTTATATATATACTCCCTCCGTTTTTATTCAGAGCGCATATTAGCTTTGGTCAAAGTCAAGCTTTCTAAACCTTGACAAAGTTTATAAACAAAAATATTAACATCTACAATAACAAATCAATACCATTAGATTCATTATTGAATGTACTTTCACATCATATAGATTTGTTATGGTAAATGCTTATATTTTTTTCTATAAACTTGGTCAAACTTTATGAAGTTTGACTTCAGTCAAACCTAATATGCAGAGTAAATAAAAAACGGAGGGAGTATATATGATCCCTTATCATCAGTGATGACCAGTTAATAGGCTGATAAGCAGCTTAATCTTTGTTTAGTGGTTTAAAGATCAAGGAGACATTGAATCTGTGGACCCCCACTGGATAATACTGCCAACTATGGAGATGCTTCCACTTAAGAAGCAAATGAGAATGTCTGACCATTCAGATCAAGTAATAGAATTCATGCTAATGTGAACTACTCCCTCCGTTCCTAAATATAAGTCGTTGTAGAGATTCCACTAAGTGGACTACATACGGAGCAAAATGAATGAATCTACACTTAAAATGCATCTATATACATCCGTATGTGATTCATAGTGAAAACTCTACAAAGACTTATATTTAGGAACGGAGGAAGTACAAAGAAAGAAAAAGATGCATACATATAATCTGGTAGTTAAGAAACAACCAAAAGCTCATGCATCATGGTAACAATTTTTCTACCAAGCCAAGAATAAGTTCTGACAAACCTGCCTTGAATGCATGGCTATTTTCACTGTCAATTACAAGGAAAAGTGGATATCTTGTAAATGGTATCAGATCTTCTGGATAAAGATTGTTTGGACCTGGAAAAATGATAATCCTATCGATGTGAGAAAACACACAATCTAGTCGCCCACCAAACCATAATTAGTGCACTTAATTGACAACTAACATTGTCATGCGACATAGACATATAGTTCCGTCAGTTATATGAGAAAGCGGAGCATACCACCATTTCCACGAGGACCAAGCCATACATGATCATCTGAACTGGCATGTGAATTTGGCTTATCGATTGAGAAAGCAGAAGCAGGCCTTGAGCGTGATGTGGAGCTAGATGCATACTTTTGATAAGCATTCTGATCAGCAAGGCCTGGAAGGATAATGTTGGAAGTTAGAAGGGAAACCTAATCAAAACAAGAGTGCAACATAAATTTGATGTCAAATACAAAAAGAACCTGATGCTGATATATAAATGAGCAAAATGCTATCTTGAGAAAGCTCCTCGCAGATTGTGGCAAGAACCTGCAATTACCATTCATGAACTGGATTTAACACCGAGGAATCTTGTGGCAGAAAGAGAGAAAAGAGAACAATGCAGATCGACATTATAAGTTGCCTCTGTCCATGTGACTCGAGGTGTCTCTCAAGATCTAGTAACGTATTACCCGCATAAATTATTAACTTATTATTAGCAATTTGTAGGAAGGCAGGAACATCTCCATGTGCAATTTGCCAATTTGGCAGTGCCTGTGCCGAAAACTGGTAAGTTCTGAACATTAGCCTAGAAGGAAATATTTCTAAAGGCAGCACCATTAGTAGGAAGGGCTGAACATCTCCATGTGCAATTTGCCAACTTGGCAGTGCCTGTGCTCGAAATTTGATGTTCAGTTCTGCTAACAATCATAACATTACTATGCCTATTTACAAGGAGATGTGTTCTAAAGACAATATTATTGGTGACCATGCCTTTTTCAAATGCATCTACTCGAAACTTGGATATTCAAACGTTCATCCAACACTCGTAAAGGGAAAAGGGAAAAGGTATACACTCCTATGCACATTGGCAAATCAAGTGAAACTTTAAACTCGTAATTCTTTTAAATATATCTCTATGGGTTATTGGGTTGCAGCAAACAACCACGTTCGCAAGCAGAACTGCAACATCACAGAGCTGAAAATCTTCTAATGACTACTCGGTCAGTAACACAACATAATGAGCATACCACAAAATGCATGTATCCCAGGGTTGAAAATGTGCAAAGACAACTTAAGAAAGTATGAGCGCATCAAGCTCACAGTGAGGAGCAAAGGCTGGCCTGCCAACCATGTTGCAGCAAGGATGCAGGAAATCATCTGATTGTACTACCTATTTTTAAACAATTCTACTTAACTTATCCTCAGTTTAATATAATTTATCATTGCTTTATTTTATTTCATATCAACAATATGATACTATATCGCTTCTATGGTTGAGTCACCCACCGATGCATGATATTTGTGGACAATAGAAACAAAATGTACACAGCGTTATTTCACCAACCAAATCACAAACATCGACCATATTATCAGCATCCAGTCTGTCAAATGGTCAGCATGCAACATTATTTACTGCTGTTCTCAAGACAGGAATCCCACAAAACTTATATGCGATTATGCAAAACTTTAACTTTAAAGGGGGGTGAAGCAATTTTGAGAAGCGACCTACCGCTATAAGATGAGAGACTGTAGGGTGATATATGATTGCTCTTTGAGGATTTGAAGGAAGATTTCCATCAGAGATCTCTGTAGAAAGGTGAATATCGATCAGACCAGAGGGTCCACTCTGATCACTCATAGTGCCATTTTCTGTAAGTTCTTTAACAGCTATCTGATAAGACCCTGTGGGCTCCCATTCTAAAGACTGTAGCATTCTGAAAGTGTCCAAAGTTAGCTCTGTGAACTTGACCTGCAGTACATACAACGTCATTATGTGAGGGAGCTGATCAGCATAGTATCAAAACATGTGATAACTAGAGGAATAAAAAAAATTATGAAGGGGTAATATGAGTAACCTCATTTCGGTGGTAACTTGTCAATACAGCTTCCTTCAGTTTCAGTACTCTTTTCGAATGGAATCTTGCTATTGATGCAAGGTTTGATGCATAAGAATCAAACAAGTTGTCATATCTAAGTGATCTAGATCCCTTGTATGCTCCATCAGCTTTCAAGAATCTCTCAAGCTCTTGAAGCACTTGTTTCCATTCCTTGAAGTTGGTTTTCTAAGAAGAGGTCACGTTGTAAGGAAGAATAAAATTATAAGCAAAACAGGCTTAAAATGCCCTAGTGTACTGAAATGAATAAAGAAATAAGTGGGTGAAACGCACACAAAGAAGTACATGACGATAAGTTGCACAATCCAAAGCTTTCATGTAGCAAAGCAATAAAATATTCATTACTCGCTCCTTATGCATAGGTTCATTGATGTGTCGCTTGGTACTACTATGTACCCCTAATAGGTCCATTGCTGTCTTAAATTGAGAAGGTGGCACAATTCATCCATCATCTCATCCGCGCACAATCCAAAAATTACAAATCCTAAGGGTAAGGACTCATTATTACTTGACAAGCTCAGATCACCACCGACTCAAACACCAAGCAACAAGAAAAGAAGAATCCGCTCGAACCCTCTCTTTCCATGATCAGTAATCCTCCATAATACTCAAATCTACTGTACATTAATACAGAGGGATACTTATGCTCTTCTGTAACTAAACAGCAGAGGAGCGTGAAGCAACAAAAAACGAGAGGAGCAGGATAAGTGACACGAGGCCAAAGGGGATTGACGCAGTAACTCAAACTGAATTCCACGAAAACAAGCACTCGATTGAATAGCAAAAATTTCTGGCAAACAGGTGATGAACACCAAGTTGTTAAGAAGAAGAAACATAGTACTACATTCGTTCAATAATGAAGAGGGCAGCCATGTCCTGCTTCCCAAAGTAATAACCCCCAAAAAGAAGACCTAAACGCGTCATTTAACTCAGGCTCCCCCAATCCAAAGCACACGCAGCGCAGGAGAAAAGCTTCTTACGGGATAGGCCGACTTGGATTCCTGGACGAGCGAGCGGAGGCGGGCGACGAGGTGGTCCACCGCCTCGGCCCGGCGCATGAGCATGGCAACGACGAGGAAGCGGGCGATGAAGCGCAGCTCCTTGTAGCGGATCAGGAGGCCCTGGTGCTTGGCGCCGCCCCCCGCGGCCGCGGAGGCGTTGGCGTTGGCGGGGGCGGCGAAGTAGCCGCGGCTGTAGATGGCCTCGTAGAAGACGTATGCGCCGACGAGCGAGCGCGGCTCGGCGGTGCGGAGGTAGCGCGCGTAGTAGAGCTGGCCGATCCGCGAGGCGACCTCGCCGATCTCCCAGCGGCGGAGGCCCGCGGCGACGAGGTCCCGGCGGCGGTCCTGCTGCAGGCGCCAGAGGCGCGTGTAGGCCTTGAAGGCCTTGCGGCTGTGGTGGTCCCCGCCGCCGTAGAGCGGCAGGTCGCGCGCGCGCGCGAACTTGCGGTCCGCCGCCTCCACCAGCGCCTTGAACTCCCTGTACGCGCCGGACGGCTCGCCGTCGGCCATCGCCGGCGGGCGGGGCGGGGCGGGGGAGGCGAGGGCGCGCCCCCTCCCTGTATGTCTGCCTGCCTGTCCCTCCCTCCCCGCTGTCCTTTGGATTCGGGCGGCGAACGGGCGGAGGACGCGGTGAGATGGCGACGGTGGGGAAGAGAGAGAGAGAAAAGAGAGTGATAAAAGGGGCAGTTCGTTCGAGAAGCGGTAAAAAGCAGTGGACGAGTAGTACACGGGGGTGAGCTGTTGTTTTACTGCGCGGAAACGCTGTCATCTCTCATCCGGGGCGCTAATTGGGCTCTCATGGGTCAATCATCTGAGCTTTTGTTTATTAATCGCTTACCTTCAGTCAGTGTGGGCGGTGTGTGGAATCCATGTCACCGCTGGCAAAGTCCCGGTGGTTGACCGAGGTGAAAGCGAAAAGGATACGCAGTGACAGGCAGAAAATGCAGCGGATTTGTTGGACCCAAAAGGCACGGAGAATTGACCTCCGACTAGTTCTGTCAGATACTGTACGTGTTTAGTCTCTTCGGCTCGATTCGGTATGGATCCCCATCCGAGAGCTAGCGACGACGACGATCCAGGGAAAGGGAATGGCGTGAAATTCAGTTGTGAACCCACCGATGATCCCCATCCGAGAGCTAGCTACCAACGCTAGTTTGACGTTGGTAGTTTCGTACTTTTATCAATATTTCTGCACTACTATTCCCTTGCATTGCATCGCTGGTGGAGGTGGCTCGGCAGGGCAGGTATTTCTTGTTTGTTTTTTTATGTCTCGTCAGAGTTTGGTGAAGGAAGGCTCTTCTTGCTTTTCTCTTTAACTCGCAGTCAGCGACGGATATTCTAAGTTCTTCTAACCACCACAACTGCCTCGCACACTTGTTAATAATTAACAAAAGGGGAGAATCGGAGAATATACACTTTGCTCTGAGCCATCAGCTGTCTGACTAATCCAGTACCAGCAGCACTAATGGCACCTTTTAACTTTAAGAAATCGAAAGGGGGCTGGCTAAACTGTTGCGATAGCGCAAAGAAACTCTGTGTGTCGATTAAAGTAGGAACCATCATTCTGCCTGAGCGAGGATTCATTCAGCGGTAAGAAAACGCAGCGAGTATCCTCCCTCTGCCTCTCCGGTCGGTGGGTGCAGCCTTGCAGTTGCAGGTGGCTGGCTGGGTGCCCGTGCAATCATTCGGCGCCCAGCCCAGCTGCCCCAAATCTTTGGCTGCCTCGCTTGGAACAGGCTGGCGTGGCGCCGCGGTGCTGGATGCCGGGGTCATTAACAAATCGGTTTAGGCTGGGAATCTCTGACAGGGTTTTAAAAGGCTGCTGCGACGTGGAGATTAGGCCAGGATTAGCTGAGCTGCGCTGAGCTGACCGGCGGCTGCTTTACGCCAACGATTCCCTCAACTCCCGGTAAACTTTACTGCCTGTGCCTGGGCTGGGTTTCGTCCTGGTCCCGCGCGGCGCGACCGGTAATTAGGGCGTGAGTCGGGTTTGCTCGTGGTTTTTTTAGGTGAAACTAGGGTTTTATTCATCAACCAAAACCGACGGAATACAAATAATGTCTGGTAAATTCCCTAGCCACACATGTCGACCAACACGGAGTGTCGAGGCTGCCTTTGCCAAGGCATGTACCTCAACATTTGCCTCTCTATTCTCAAACCGAAAACTAATTTTAACAAAATCTAAAGTTCTAACCCTTATTTCATCTAGTACAAAAGGATAAGAAGAAGAATGCGCAGATCCATTTATGTCTGAGACGACTTGCAAACAGTCCGGAGATAGGCATCTCCAACACTAACCATCAAACCGTCTGTTTGGACCGACAGGGCCTGGACAGCAGCCATGCCCGTTTCTGACAATCCTAACTGTTGGGGATATTCCCCGCGGGATGATCTGGATAGGAGGAAATGACCCGACCTAGAGCGCACCGGCTCATGGGTCACTTCGGCCCGTCGGGTTAATGCAGAAGATAGGCCCAAAAGACTGAGGCGGGGCTTGGCGGAGGCCGACTCATGGAGGTCCTTGACAGGCCGGCTTGCGAAGGCCCAATTGTGAAGATCCTCCTTAATTGGGAGATAAGTAGGAAACGAAATAGAACACGGGTTGTAGTACGACACGGAATCTACTAAGAAACTTAGGGACTCGATATATTATATAAAGGGGAGCCCCTAGGATGAAAAGACTTAAGTTGCAATCTCTCGAGAGCTAGTTTAGCGAATCTGCATCCTTGTAATCAAGATCTCCAACAATATCAATCAAGCAGGAAGTAGGTCTTTACCTCCACCTTGAGGGGCAGAACATGGGTAAACTTGTGTTCTTCATTCCCGATCGACCCCGTTCAAGCGACCACCTAGTTGCGATGGCTCCCGGACTTAATCCTTTCACTAGGACATCTGTCGTGAAACCACGACAGTTGGCGCCCACCTTGGGGCCAGCGCACGATGGTATTGAGTTCCTGGAGGGAGCTCTCCTAGGATCGAGGGATACACGATCGGCCGGATGACGAAGAGTCATCGCGGCAAGCTCTACATCGACGATTCAGGCTGGGGCCCAATCGAGTACAGGTATCGGGTCCCCTTCGACAAGATCCACGTCTTCATCGGCATGATCGACGAATGAAGCCCCGAGCCAGACATTTGCTCCAACATCGTCAAGCCGGCTCGTCGCGCCAAACCTGGTCATGCTCAAGTCGGCCAGAATCACATCTTCGTCGGCTTCACTCAGGGAGTCGATCTCGCGGACAATTTCGCGTCTAGCGGAGACACTTGTCTATTCCGATGGCGAGTCCTCAGTTGGTGACACGAGTCGATCCTCCCGCTTTTCGATGGCAAACTCGTGGGCTATTCTGATGACAAGATTGGCCCTGATGCTTTCGAGCCGCCGCGTCGAGCAGCCGTCTACATGGCCAGAAACGTCAACTCGGCCGGGACCGCGATGGCCCAAAATTCTACGGCGGCCAGTGCATGACGGGGACCGGTACTTCGACGCCGGCTCCTGGTACGGCAGACTAGAATAAAACACCGGCTCAAACTCTGGCGGAACTAATGAATGCTCTAGGAACACTCCTGGAAGCCCCGGTAACCGCGGAAAATTTGGCAGAGCGTAATGCGGAACTAGCAAAACTCCGCGAGCAAATGGCTAAGATCTAGGAAGATATCAACACCGAAAATACTCGTATGGCGGAGGTACAAGCCTATATCTGGGATGAGGTCGAGCGCCTAAGGGCAGAGGCACTGCACCTCAGCGTCTGTCAGAATGCTTCAGACGCGGTCAATCAGAGGAGGCACCAGAGTCGGCTGCCATCCAACTTCGAGCCTACGTGTTTGTTCAGCACGACGCAGGATGCACCTGTCCAAGGGGCGGGTACTAGCACACCCGTTGCACCGGTTATACCCCAATTAACCCAGGTTGTGCGCCCGAACGATTGGCCAACCAGCTCAACTCCATCAGTCGGCTCAGCAATGCCAGCCCGAGTCGGCTCCACAACTGTCCCCGGTCCAACTTCCCCCTCGTTGTTTCCATACTCTGGCGGGTCACGACTCCAACCTGGTGGACAATGTGTTGGCCGCAACCTAGAATCTTGCTGCGATTCCGATTACTAGGAACACCCCGATCGAGATTGAGGCCAGGAACGCCATCGAGATGCTAAAGACGGTGATTACCTAGCAGGCAAACTACTCTCACGGTCAGCACCGGCTTCATTCTACCCCGCACCAGAGTCGCAATAGGAGTTGACATGCTGAGTCTCCAACGGTTTCCAGCAGTGTGCACCGACAGCACGACAAGCAACAGCAGAATCCTCAGCCCCGACCAGTAGTTTCGGATGCGTAGGCGATTGCGGACACTGCTTGTGCTATGCGGGAGGCAGAAGCAGCAAACGCATGAGTTGCCCAGCCCCCACCCACCACAACCCAGCCAACTTTGCATGGTACCGGTCTGAGTACCAGGACTATTGGGATACCATGATTGGCGCCTGCCTTACGCAAGGAGCGCATGCCGGCTAATTTCAAAGGTCCTCACAAGGTTCCCAATTACACAACCGATTTAGAGTCGATCGCATGGATTGAAAGCTATGAACTAGCCATGGACATGTTCGACGTCAGCGACGCAGTCTGTACCAAATACCTGACCATGATGTTGGAAGGGCCAGCTTGCACGTGTGATAACCCACAAGTATAGGGGATCGCAACAGCTTTCGAGGGTAGAGTATTCAACCCAAATTTATTGATTCGACACACACTACAAAAAAAGACACATCCGTGACATTTTGGGCCGAACGAAAAAAAATTCTGTCATACATATGACACTTCTATGACGATAATTGTGACAAAACCCGGTATCATCATAGATGTGGTGGGCTCCTACTTCTATGACAAAAAAATCATGTCAGAAAATGGGCTTTTCGTCCTGGGCGGGCCGGAGACGCAGTTGCATGACATTCTTTGGGTCGTCCATGATGGAAAAAACCGTGGTAGAAGCGAGGGCGAGGAAAATTTCGGGGAGTTCCCGGTTATGGTGGGTGGTCGGGGGCCGAGCGATGCGCGTTTCTCTCATACATGTACGCGCGTGTGTGTGAGGCGTTGGCTCTAACTGAACCCGAGCGAGGCGTTGGGCTCTAACTGAACCCGAGTGATTGCACTGCAGGCTACGCGTTACTGAACCCGAACGATCGATCGATGGTTGTTAACTGAACCCAATTGAGCGATTCCTTCGCTGCTGCTGCTAACTGAAGCCGATCGATTGGATGAACAGTGAGCATTGCGGGGGGGTTTGGATGAACCGTGAGCGGTGGCGTTGCCTCTGGATGAACAGGACCCCGTGGTGTGGAGGGCTGGATGAACAGTAGACGGTGGAGGGGTGCCCGTGGAGGGGTGGTTGAATAGGACCCCGTGGTGTGGAGGGCTGGATGAACAGTAAACGGTGGAGGGGTGCCCGTGGAGGGGTGGTTGAACAGTAGCCGGTGGAGTAGCGCGCGGTGGAGAATGGATGAACAGGAGCCCGTGGAGGCTGGAGGAGGTCGACGGTAGCCCGTGGAGGCTCGAGGAGGTCGACGGTGGAGATGAACAGTATCC
>NC_041389.1:443559954-443574192 GCF_002162155.2 Triticum dicoccoides | reverse complement strand
TGGATGAACAGTAAACGGTGGAGGGGTGCCCGTGGAGGGGTGGTTGAACAGGACCCCGTGGTGTGGAGGGCTGGATGAACAGTAAACGGTGGAGGGGTGCCCGTGGAGGGGTGGTTGAACAGTAGCCGGTGGAGTAGCGCGCGGTGGAGAATGGATGAACAGGAGCCCGTGGAGGCTGGAGGAGGTCGACGGTAGCCCGTGGAGGCTCGAGGAGGTCGACGGTGGAGATGAACAGTATCCTGTGGAGTCCCGTTTTGCGGTACGCCACACCCCTCCCGATGAACAGGACCCCCGTTTCAGGAGGTCCGTTTCCTCCGTTTTGCGGTACGCCAGACCCCTCCCGATCAACAGGACCCCGTTTCGAACGTAGGAGGTCCGTTTACTCTGTTCTGCGATACGCCAGGCCTCGTTTCCATCGCCTGCTCCATCCAAGCCCTCCTGATGAACACGACCACGCATTCCGTTCCGACCCACCTGGTTGGCTCCCACGCGTTCCGTTGCCTCCCGATGAACACGACGCATTCCGTTGCCTCCCCATGAACACGACGCATTCCGTTGCCTCCCCATGAACACGACGCATTCCGTTGCCTCCCCATGAACACGACGATGATGATGTTTCTCCGTTTCGACCCAGCCATGTTCACGAGCCCTGGCCGTACGTATGCACGAGTAGGCGTTCGAGACCCCGCCCGTATGTACGTACGTGGCCGTATTTTCTTTCTTGCACCCTGGCCGTTGTACGTACGTGTACATGCTACATGCGCGCCTCTACTACGACACATGCGCGCCTCTACTACGACACGTGCGCGCCTCTACATGACCAGTATGTACGGACACGTTCGTGACCAGAATGACAACGCTACGTACTCTTCGACCAGGTGGGTCCCGACGGTCAGGCACTTCCTTGCCTGCGAAGATGTAGCTGGTGGGTCCCAGCAGTGAGGGGGGCGAATCATTTTTTTTGTCCGGACGCACTTCCTTGCGTGCGAAGATGTAGCTGGTGGGTCCCAGCAGTCAGGGGGAAATGTTTTTTTCGTAAAATACGGTGGCCCGTCCGGTGGGTCCCCGCTGTCAGGTGGAGGAATCATTATTTTGCGCGTAATAAGGAGGCACTTCCTTGCTGCGGCCGTGGACCCAGCTGTCAGCCTCTCCACGTACAGTCCACGTCCGATGGAAGTCGTTCCTTGACCACGTTGACCACGCCGCGTCGAGAGCACCACGGCGGTGGACGACAGCGAGGCCTAGGAAGGGGACGACTCGGAGCCGGGAAAGACGCAGCAGTGGATGCCCACGCGAAGAGGAGTACGAGGGTTCACTGGTTCGGCTGCGGTGTGAGGCTGTTGTCGCCGCAGAATAACAGGGGGTGTGGATGAGTAGAGGGATGGCCTGGCCAGCAGTGGGAGTAGTAGGGGGCGGTGAGGCCTCCACGGCATCACAGCCGACCACGGGAGGCAGGAGCACGCGACATGACCGGCGCTGGTTTGGGCGGCTGGAGCAAGAAGACGAGAGGTTGAAGAAGCACTACGGCCGTTGGATGAACATCGTACGGTAACATGAGCTAGAATCGTTCATATTGACTAAGTTGACAAAGCCCTCCGTCCTGTCAACTTGGTAGGCCCACAAGTCAGCCTCCCACTATGCTGGGTTCCAGCTGGCAGGGGGAGTATTTTTTTATTTGTGCGTAATAAGGAGGCACTTCCTTGCGTGCGAAGATAGCTGGTGGGTCCGACATGTCAGCGGGGGCACGTTTTTTTCGCGAAATACAGAGGCCCTTCCGGTGGGTCCCAGATGTCAGGTGGAGGAATCATTATTTTGCGCGTAATAAGGAGGCATTTCCTTGTGTGCGGCCGTGGACCCAGCTGTCAGCCTCTCCACGCACAGTCTACTTCCGATGGTGTCGTTCGTTAACCACATTGACCACGCCACGCCGAGCGCATCCAAGGTGGTGGACAACGGTGAGGCCCCGGACAGCAACGAGCCGGAGATGGGAAGACGCGGGAGTAGAGTCGCAGACGGAGAGGTATACGAGGGTTAACTGGTTCTAGTGCGGTTTGGTTCGGCAGTTGGTGGAGAAGAACATGAGGTGTGGAGGGGTGGAGGGATGGCCTGGCCAACAGTGGAGTAGTGCTTCATAGCGAAGCGTGCTAAGCAGAGCTGCTAGCAGCAGGAGGCGAGAGGTGGTCCCAGCGGTGCTGGAGGAAGAAGACGAGAGATTGGAGATGGATGCCGGTCGTTGGATGTAAATCCAATGGCAAACATGTCAGAATCATTTGTTGACTAAATTGACAACGACTTGCATTGGCTTCGACCTATTGGCCCACATTTCAGCCTCCAAAAATGTGGCATGTATTCAACCTATTTTTTCAGAATTTATAGTCTTTTTTTGCGCGGTAGAATTTACAGTCAATTTGATCTTTTTTTTTGAATTACAGCCATTAGCTGGGCTGGGTGAACAAATAATGTAGCATCCATGCGGCCCATTTATTTTATTTCCTAAAAAATTACAGGCCATTTGCACTTTCTCGAGATACACAATTTTACTGGGCTGATTCTAATTATAATGTTGGGTTGGGCCAGCAATGTTATCAAAAATTAAAAATGGGTTGAGCATTTTGTTATAAATATATTTAAATAATAAGTGATATTATTACATTCGTCCTTAAATCTTACCAAGCTTTTGTACACAATCACTAGGATTTTCGTACCAAAACAATCCAGGATTTTATTTGTTAAAAAATTATTTTTATAAGTTAATAAGATGTGGGATATTGTTTTCTTACATATGTAAGTATCTGTTAAATATATGATGATAATAAAAATAATATATAATAATATATAAAATAATTTAAATATATATAATATAGTTAGAAGGGAAACATAAGTTGGACCTGGCGTTCCTATTCTTATATAGAAAAATAGAACAGACCTCTGCGTTTGCTTCAAAAAAATACATAAATTGGGCTGCCAAAAATAAAACCTAAGAAAATACAAACAGGCCTATGGACCTCCCATCCGAGGTCGTGGGCTGTGCATGTTAAAAATGAAAGCCTAGACGGGGTAGCCCAAAACCACGTCCAACACTTACCAAAACTTCGTCCCTCGTTTTCTCTGTGTTTCGCACACTCGACATTGTGTGGGCATTTTGACTGTGCATCATATAAAGATGTGCTATGCATGAATGTTCATCAGCATGATGCTAACTGGCTGGTAGTTCCATTTTTGACCATGAATAAAACTTCCAACATGATGTTAACCCTGTTTGAAAAGGTCGTGTTAATATAAATGCTCTGCCTCTGAAAGTTGCAGTTTCTTATCTGAAACTGAAAATTGTAGTTTCTTATCTGAAACTGAACTTGCAGTTTCTTATCTGAAACTGAAACTTGCAGTTTCTTCTCTGAGAATCACATTGTCTGCACTTTTATACTCCTATGAAACTACATTTTTTAAGTGCTAAAAATAGATATAATATAGTTATCAACCCATTTTTATCTGAAACTGAAACTTGCCAACCCATTTTCTAAAGACATAATATAGTTATATCATCTCATCCTGTTTACATAGTCATCATATTTTAAATTATGTCATTCTATCCGTGAATTATATCATGCGATCATGTTTCCATCGACGGCATGTTTGTGATTTATGGCATGCCAACCACTTTAATAGACACATCGTATAGTTATATCATGTCATCATGTTTACATAGTCATCATATTTTGAAGTATGTCATTCTATCCTGTTTAGTTAGTCATCATACATGTGAAATTGTGTCATGCTATCCTGTTTAATTAGCCATCATATATGTGAAATTATGTCCTGCTATTCTGTTTGCTTAGACAACATAAATTTGGATTATTTCATGCCCTGTTTTCTTCCCTACTATCCATTGCACCTGTCTATCTTACAATGTCTGTACATTCAATTACTTTTCTTGTTTATCAGCCATTTCAATTGGAGGGAGTGATGGCAGTATCCGTGGGAGTAAAAACACGGTCTTTAGAAAAGATCGTGCTACCTGTCGATGTAGATAGAACCATGGTTGTACTTGCCCAAGAACCAGCCCCACCACACATAACCCACACTCATGCAGATTGTACCCCTACCCAGTTGGACAGAGAACCAGCTACACCCCTTCTAACCCCAACCCCAGCAGATAGACACCCAGTTCCTGTTGACACAACACCGTCTCCACCACAGAGCACCCAAACACGAGCAGTTAGTAAGGCAACTGCAGTGCCCAAATCACGAGGACCACCACTCCAAACCCGAAGTCAACGGTTAAAGCAGAAGAAGAATTGTTCTCAGGCCAGGTTCCGTAGCTATGGTTCATACTACTTTGCTCTTGCATCACTGTATTTACTGATACCAACTAATTTCAAATTTGAAGGATGCAATTGAAACTCCAATGGCGCAACAGGTATGTTTTAAACCTGTTTATTCAACGTGTTTGGCCGTTTTCTATTGTAACTTGCTCTATGTTGATTTCAGTTTCAATTGAATAAATAGTTATGTTCTCATGCCATGCACATTACAAGTGTTGTTATTGCTGTGTAGTTTCCCACACTTATATTCTGTCTATGCTGCTTTGTCTTAAATAGATATGATTCGAACTGTATCTATCTTGATTTGGCAACATAAACTAGAATGATATCGACCATACAGTGACCATACTACATAGATATATGTTTTTTTTCATGTTGTTATCCTGTCCACCTTACTACTGAACTGGTTTACCAAAATGAGTTTCATATACTACATTGTAAACCTGAGATGTGTTTGTTTGTTTCTCTTTTAGAATGCGGATAAAATATTGGAGAAGAGTACCCTGTTATGCAATGGTAAAGGAAGTAATGCAGATAAGGTTCAAAATAGTGAGACATCCCTGTTGGTCTCCAAGAAAGCTGATAAAAACTATATTGAAGACACTGAGACAACCCCAAAGTCCTGTCTTGATGTAGTGTTCGAGTTACTGGCTACCACTGCTGGCACCAGCTCTTCGAACTCTTTGCCTGAACCAGTTCGGCTTCCTGAGTCTCAACTTCAAGTTGAAAGACATCGATCAGATGTTATGCGACAGGAAGCCGAAGGACTGAGGAAGTCCCTGCAGAATTCAGATGCATACTTTCTGGTGCAACAGCAAGCGCTGGAGGACTTAAGCACCAAACAAGAGAAAGTTAATAAGCTTGCTAAGCATCTTGCCAGCATTATGGGTACCCAGGATATTGTTTCTTGAGCTCTTCTGAAGTGGTTTCAGTTTTGGACTTGTTTTGCTGTGGCGTTTATATGCTCCTGTGTTCCCTATATTTGCACTGGTGGCGAACTTTGATGCCCAGTGGATGTAATATGTGTAATAGCCGTGATAGCCTAGTGTAAGTTGTTTGCTTATTTATTTCCTTATTGTCTTGTTTATTTTTTTGCTTGTAGTCAGTGCAGTTCTTTTTCTGCGGTTTGCTAGTGGCTGCAATAACCTATTTTTTAAAACTAGGCCACAATAACCATGGGCTAATATTTACTGTAGTGACACTGGGCCTCCTACGGGCCGTAGAAACAGTGGGCCTTCTACGGGCCGTATAAGTAGTGGGCCTTCTACGGGCCGTAGAAATAGTGGGCCTTCTACGGGCCGTAGAAACAATGGGCCTTCTACGGGCCGTAGAAACAATGGGCCTTCTATGGGCCGTATCATCAATGGGCCTTATACGGGCTGTATGATCGATTGGCCAAACATGGGCCAAACAGACCGCATTCTGGTCGTAAACAGGCTAGAGTTGGAATCGTCCGTTCATGGGCCGACCATAACGGGCCATTGTTAATAGGCCGTATTTGATGATGCTATGAAAAAGGCCCAACGTATTAACGGACCACAAACGGGCCAACTGTAACCACGGGCTGAATTTGGCCCACAAGCACAAAATGACAGTAACTGGCCATAAGTAAACGAATGCTGGAAATGAGCCCAAGAATAAATGGGTTCTGAGAAGGCCGAAAGATAACATGGGCTGGAAACGGCCCAACGGAATAACGAGTCGTTAATGGGTATAAAGTGATACGCTGTTCTTTACGGGCTAGTTTCACCACGGGCCGTTAATGGGTGTAAAGTGATACACTGTTCATTACGGGCCAGCTTCACCACGGGCCGTTAATAGGCCAAGAGTTACGTAAGGCCTCATATGGGCCGAAAGACGTCATGGGCCATACATGGGCCAGAAGTGAAAATGGGCTGGAATCATATTGGATGGCCCAAATGACGCCACCGGGCCTAATTCGAATAGGGCGTAACGGGCCTTGGATTAGCGGGTTGTAAATGGGCTATATGCGAACATGCCATTAACAGGCTTTCCATGGGCCGGCCCGCCACCTGTTGACCAAGTCAAACGGGCCGGCCTTTTCACAGGAATGGGCCTTTGTTGCGCCATGCCACGTGTTGACGTATCATAGGCGCCTTCTATCCAATGAGTAGATGGCATCTATCCCAGCGATGAGCCGACACGTGTTTCCTCCAGCCAATGATGATTTTACACGTGGAAAATCCCCATTGGTCAGGGCTGTTAACGGGTTATCGGATCCAAAATCCGACCCGATAGCTTAACGGCGTTCCATTACGGTGGATGCCACGTGTCGGTCACCCTTGACGAAAGCACTTCCGTGACGTGTGATTTATCGTCATGGAAGTGGACACTTCTGTGATGATAATTTTGGTAATGTCATGGAACACTTCTACGACAGCACAGGTATGACTATCTTGATTCTGTCATAAATTTGTCATGGATGTACATGCATGACAAAAAACGCGACCTACTGTGACAAACACGTATCATCACGGAAGTGTATTTTTTTTGTAGTGACAAGGGGAGCCAAAGAATATTCTTAATTATTAACAGTTGAGTTGTCAATTCAACCACACCTGGATAACTTAGTATCTGCAACAAAGTATTTAGTAACAAGTAGTATGATAGTAATGGTAACGATGGCAAAAGTAAAGATAGCAGTTTTGTAGTAATTGTAACAATAGCAACAGAAAAGTAAATAAGCAAAGCACAATATGTGAAAAGCTCGTAGGCACTGGATCAGTGATGGATAATTATGTCGGATGCGATTCCTCGTGTAATAGCGATAACATAGGATGACACAGAACTAGCTCCAGTTCATCAATGTAGTGTAGGCATGTATTCCGAATATAGTCATACGTGCTTATGGAAAAGAACTTGCATGACATCTTTTGTCCTACCTTCCCGTGGCAGCGGGGTCCTAATGGAAACTAAGGGATATTAAGGCCTGCTTTCAATAGAGTACCGGACCAAAGCATTAACACATAGTGAATACATGAACTCCTCAAACTACGGTAATCACCGAGAAGTATCCCGATTATTGTCACTTCGGGGTTGTCGGATCATAACACATAATAGGTGACTATAGACTTGCAAGATAGGATCAAGAACTCACATATATTCATGAAAACATAATAGGTTCAGATCTCAAATCATGGCACTCAGGCCCTAGTGACAAGCATTAAGCATAGCAAAGTCATAGCAACATCAATCTCAGAACATAGTGGATACTAGGGATCAAACCCTAACAAAACTAACTTGATTACATGGTAAATCTCATCCAACCCATCACTGCCAGCAAGCCTACGATGGAATTACTCACGCACGGCGGTGAGCATCATGAAATTGGTGATGGAGGATGGTTGATGATGACGACGGCGACGAATCCCCCTCTCTAGAGCCCCGAACGCACTCGAGATCAGCCCTCCCGAGAGAGATTAGGGTTTGGCGGCGGCTCCATATCGTAAAACGTGATGAAACTTTCTCTTTGATTTTTTTCTCTGCAAAACGGAATATATGGAGTTGGAGTTGAGGTCGGTGGAGCATCAGGGGGCCCACGAGATAGGGGGCGCGCCCAGGGGGAGGGTGCGCGCCCCCCACCCTCGTGGACAGGGTGTGGGCCCCCTAACCTTGATTCTTTCGCCAATATTTTTTATATTTTGCAAAAGTTATCTCCGTGGATTTTCGGGTCATTCCGAGAACTTTTGTTTTCTGCACAATAAACAACACCATGGCAGTTCTGCTGAACAGCGTTAGTCCGGGTTAGTTTCATTGAAATCATGCAAGTTAGAGTCCAAAACAAAGGCAAAAGTGTTTGGAAAAGTAGATACGTTGGAGACGTTTCAACTCCCCCAAGCTTAAACCTTTGCTTGTCCTCAAGCAATTTAGTTGATAAACTGAAAGTGATAAAGAAAAACTTTTACAAACTCTGTTTGCTCTTGTTGTTGTAAATATGTAAAGCCAACATTCAAGTTTTCAGCAAAGATTATGAACTAACCATATTCACAACAACACTTAGGTCTCATGTTTACTCATATCAATGGCATAATCAACTAGCGAGCGATAATAATAAAACTCGGATGACAACACTTTCTCAAAACAATCATAATATGATATAACAAGATGGTATCTCGTTAGCCCTTTCTGAGACCCCAAAACATAAATGCAGAGCACCTTTAAAGATCAAGGACTGACTAAACATTGTAATTCATGGTAAAAGAGATCCAGTCAAGTCATACCCAATATAAACTAATAGTAATACATGCAAATGACAGTGTGCTCTCCAGCGGGTGCTTTTTAATAAGAGGATGATGATTCAACATAAAAGTAAATAGATAGGCCCTTCGCAGAGGGAAGCAGGGATTTTTAGAGGTGCCAAAGCTTGATTTTTAAAATAGAGATGAATAACATTTTGAGCAACATACTTTCACTATCAACACAACAACTATGAGATGGCGGTATCTTCCATGCTACATACATTATATGCGGTTCCCAAACAGAATGGTAAAAGTTTATACTCAATCCATGGCTTGCTCGAAACAATGAATGCCTCCAACTAGCAACAGTCCTGGGGGAGTTTTGTTTAATTATTTTGATTTGATTTGATCTTTTTGATCATGGGACTGGGCATCTCGGTTACCAGCCATTTTCTCGTGAATGAGGAGCGGAGTCCACTCCTCTTGAGAATAACCCACCTAGCATGGAAGATACATACAACTCTAGTTGAAACATGAGCTGCTCGAGCATACAAAACAGAATTTCATTTGAAGGTTTGGAGTTTGGCACATACAAATTTACTTGGAACGGCAGGTAGATACCACATATAGAAGGTATGGTGGACTCATATGGAACAACTTTGGGGTTTATGGAGTCTAGATGCACAAGTAGTATTCCCGCTTAGTACAGGTGAAGGCTAGCAAAAGACTGGGAAGCGACCAACTGAGAGAGCGACAACAGTCATGAACATGCATTAAAATTAATTTACACCAAGTACAAGCATGAGTAGGATATAATCCACCATGAACATAAATATCGTGAAGGCTATGTTGATTTGTTTCAACTACATGCGTGAACATGTGCCAAGTCGAGTCACTCAATTCATTCAAAGGAGGATACCATCCCATCATACCACATCATAATCATTTTAATAGCATGTTGACACGCAAGGTAAACCATTATAACTCATAGCTTAATTATGCATATCACAAGCAACTATAATCTCTAAATGTCATTGCAAATATGTTTACTTCATAATAAGCTGAATCAGGAATGATGAACTCATCATATTTACAAAAACAAAATAGGTCGAGTTCATACCAGCTTTTCTCATCTCAATCAGTTCATCATATATCGTCATTATTGCCTTTCACTTGCACGAATGAACGGTGTGTATAATAATAAAAGTGCACGTGCATTGGACTAAGCTGGAATCTGCAAGCATCCAACTCAAGAGAGAAGACAAAGTAATATGAGCTCTAAGTTAAATAAACAATCATGCATATCAGAGCCACTAAACATTTTCAATATGGTCTTCTACTCTTGACCCCCAAAGGAAAGAAAATAAAATAAAACTATTTACACGGGAAAGCTCCCAACAAGCAAGAAGAAGAATGAGAAATCTTTTTTTTTTGAGTTTTCATTTTAATTACTACGAGCATGGAAATTAAACTAACTAATTTTTTTTGGTTTTCTTAAGATTTATCAAACACACGAGAAGAAAACCAGAAAAAGAAATTAAACTAGCATGGATAATACAATGAAAGAGTATGAGCACCGACAACTAGAATAGTATGTGAACATGAATGTAAAGTCGATGAGAAATACATACTCCCCAAGCTTAGGCTTTTGGCCTAAGTTGGTCTACTGCCAAGGATCGCGGCTACTCTCCCCGGTATACTGAGGAGTGTCATGAGGATACTACTGGCTAGCGATCTCCTTCGGATCCCACTAATAAGATGATGGACAATAAGGGTCCAGTGGAGGTTCCGGCTCAGGCTCTGGAGCGGATGCCTGCCCTCGATGAGCGTACACCACTTCCGGCAAGACAAGGTAATTATCTGCAGTCAAATCAAACAACAAAGGCGCAGGCAGGGTAATAACCTCATTGTGTTTCTTATTAAATCTCAGGAGCATTTTATCATCATTGTGAATAATAAACTCATGTGCTACCATGCTCCTGTAATCTAAAAGGGAAAGAGGTAGCCTTGTCTCCTCTTTCTCATAATGCCTAATAGGTATCTCAAAATGTTTAGCAAGGCGTGCTGCATAGATACCTCCAAAGATGGGGCCCTTTGTACGGTTCAGGCTTAGTCGTTTAGCAATAACGGCACCCATACTAAAACTGTTATCACCAAACAAGGCATGGAATAGGATAATAATATCAGGAACACTAAACTTTCCACTATTTCCACGACCAATTAAGCATCGACTAGCAAATATGGCAAAGTAGCGTAAAACAGGAAAGTGTATGCTAGTGATTCTCGCATCGGAACCCTTCTTCGGATCCCCTACAGTAATAGTGTTAACAAAACCATCCACATCTTTACGATGTGGCTCATCTAAACTACCCTCAAAGGGTATTCTACATACCGCGCAAAAATTACGTAAAGACATTTCCTTGAACTCATCATATAAATGAAATGATACTGAAGGAGGTGAATTCTTAGAATAGTAATAAAAGTTTTGCACGAAAGTATTGGTGAGTAAGAGATACTGATCGATCTGGTCGTGGAGGAAGTCAATGAGGCCTGCATTTTCAGCCAAAGAATAAAAGTCTTCATAAATCCCGGCTTCTCTCAAGAAATTATCACAAGGCCATTCACACGGCCGTACTTCCGCTACGCGAGGAAGATTATACTTGGCCTTTTCTTTCTCCTTAGCTTGTTTATCCTTGGAACCTTGGCTAGAAGAGCCCCTCAATAATCTCCTCATCATTTTCTGAAAATTTCTGAAATTTTAGTAACTTCAAAATAAAAGTGAATAAAACTAAACAAGATTGGTAGCAATTACTCATACGAGTGCCTAGAGCCTATATCATGCATTAGAATTACTTGGGACCTCATAAATTTGACATGCAAGCTCAAGAACAGGGTCACCTATGCAGCAAAAATTTGCAATGAATAAAGCACTAGAACAAAAACTAATTGGACCAATGGAGGAGTCACATACCAAGCAACAATCTCCCAAAACAGTTTTGTGAATGGAGCTTTGAGCAAGGAGATCGAGAATTGCAACAAAATGAGCTAGAACTCGTGCTTGAGCTGGATGGGGATTTTTTTGGGAGGAAGATGGAGTGTGTGGGTGCAGGAATAAGTGGAGGGGGCCACCATGGGCCCACGAGACAGGGGGGTGCCCAGGGGGTGTGGGAGCGCCCTCCACCCTTGTGGCCAGGTGCTTGCCCCCCTGCAGTGTTCTCAGTGCCTAAAATCCTCAAATAATCCATAAAAAATCATACTAAATTTGCAGGGCATTTGGAGCACTTTTGTTTTCGGGATATTTTTTTATTGCATGGATAATTTAGAAAATAGACAGATAATACTATTTTTGCTTTATTTATTCTAAATAACAGAAAGTAAAAAGAGGGTACAGAAGGTTGTGCCTTCTAGTTTCATCCATCTCATGATCATCAAAATGAATCCACTAACAAGGTTGATCAAGTCTTATTAACAAACTCATTCTGAATAACACGAAACCGGAGAAATTTTGAATAACACTAAGTTACCTCAACGAGGATATGAACATCCCCAACAATAAGAATATCATACCTTTTCTTGACAGTAGGAACAGGAAATTCAAAACCTCCAATAATGATAGTTGGACTTTTTCCAATAGAACTGATGCTATGAACTTGAGGTTGTTTCCTTGAAAAGTGTACCGTATACTCATTACCATTAACATGAAAAGTGACATTGCCTTTGTTGCAATCAATAACAGCCCCTGCAGTATTCAAAAAGGGTCTACCAAGGATAATCGACATACTATCGTCCTCGGGAATATCAAGAATAACAAATTCTGTTAAGATAGTGACATTTGCAACCACAACAGGCACATCCTCACAAATACCGACAGGTATAGCAGTTGATTTATCAGCCATTTGCAAAGATATTTCAGTAGGTCTCAACTTATTCAATTCAAGTCTATGATATAAAGAGAGAGGCATAACACTAACACCGGCTCCAAGATCACATAAGGCAGTTTTAACATAGTTTCTTTTAATGGAGCATGGTATAGTTGGTACTCCTGGATCTCCAAGTTTGTTTGGTATTCCACCCTTAAAAGTATAATTAGCAAGCATGGTGGAAATTTCACCTTCCAGTATCTTTCTTTTATTTGTAATGGTATCCTTCATATATTTAGCATAAGATTTAATTTAAGCATATCAGTTAAGCGCATATGTAAGAAGATAGGTCTAATCATTTCAGCAAAACGCTCAAAATCCTCATCCTCCTTTGTCTTGGATGGTTTAGGAGGAAAGGGCATGGGTTTCTGAACTCATGGTTCTCTTTCTCTACCGTGTTTCCTAGCAACAAAGTCTCTCTTATCATAACGTTGAATCTTTGATTGTGGGTTATCAAGATCAACAGCAGGTTCAATCTCTACATCATTATTTTTGCTAGGTTGAGCATCAACATGAACATTATGATTAACATTATCACTAGGTTCATGTTCATCACCTGATTGTGTTTCAGCACCAGAAATAGAAATACCATTGGGATTCTTAGGTGTGTCTACAACAAGTTCACTAGAAGCATGGAAAGTCATATCATTTTTCTTTTTCCTCTTTTTGGAAGAACTAGATGCCTCTAAATTATTTCTCTGAGAATCCTGCTTGATTCTCTTAGGGTGGCCTTCAGGATACAAAGGTTCCTGAGTCATTCTACCAGTTCTAGTAGCCACTCTAACAATAAAATCATGTTTATTATTTAATTCATCGAGCAAATCACTTTGAGCTTTAAGTACTTGCTCTACTTGAGTGGTAACCATAGAAGCATATTTGCTAATGAGTTTAAGTTCACATTTAACTCTAGCCATATAATCACTCATGCGTCCTATCATGAAAGCATTACTCTTTAATTCTCTACCAACATAAGCATTACAACTTTCTTGCCTAGCCGTAAAGTCATCAAATTCATCCAAACATTGGCTATGAAATTTAGTAGACGGGATTTCAACTTTATCATATCTATAGAGAGAATTTACCTTTACTACCTGTGTCGGGTTATCAAGACAATGTATTTCTTCAACAGGCGGTATATTAAGACCATGTATTTCTTCAATAGGAGGTAAACTCTTAACATCTTGAGCTTTAATGCCTTTTTCTTTCATTGATTTCTTTGCCTCTTGCATATCTTCAGGACTAAGAAATAGAACACCCCTTTTCTTCGGAGTTGGTTTAGGAATAGCACTACAAAAAAAGACACATCCGTGACATTTTGGGCCGAACGAATTTTTTTTCTGTCATACATAAGACACTTCTATGACGATAATTGTGACAAAACCTGGTATCATCATAGATGTGGTGGGCTCCTACTTCTATGACAAAAAATCATGACAGAAAATGGGCTTTTCATCCAGGGCGGGCCGGAGATGCAGCAGCATGACATTCTTTGGGCCGTCTATGACGGAAAAAACCGTGGTAGAAGCGAGGGGGAGGAAAATTTCGGGGAGTTGCCGGTTACGGTGGGAGGTCGGGGGCCGAGCGATGCGCGTTTGTCTCGTACATGTACGCGCGTGTGTGCAAGGCGTTGGCTCTAACTGAACCCGAGCGAGGCATTGGGCTCTAACTGAACCCGAGCGATTGCACTGCAGGCTACGCGTTACTGAACCCGAGCGATCGATCGATGGCTGTTAACTGAACCCGATGGAGCAATTCCTTCGCTACTGCTGCTAACTGAAGCCGATTGATTGGATGAAC
>NC_041389.1:443554076-443559386 GCF_002162155.2 Triticum dicoccoides | reverse complement strand
TGGATGAACATGACCCTGTGGTGTGGAGGGCTAGATGAACAGTAGATGGTGGAGGGGTGGCCGTGGAGGGGTGGTTGAACAGGACCCCGTGGTGTGGAGGGTTGGATGAACAGTAGACAGTGGAGGGCTGGATGAACAGTAGACGGTGGAAGGGTGGTTGAACAGTAGCCGGTGGAGTAGCGCGCGGTGGAGGCTGGATGAACAGGAGCCCGTGGAGGTTGGAGGAGTCGACGGTAGCCCGTGGAGGCTGGAGGAGGTCGACGGTGGAGATGAACAGTATCTCGTGGAGTCCCGTTTTGCGGTACGCCACACCCCTCCCGATGAACAGGGCCCCCATTTCGACCGTAGGAGGTCCGTTTCCTCTGTTTTGCAGTACGCCACACCCCTCCCGATCAACAGGACCCCCGTTTTGATCGTAGGAGGTCCGTTTCCTCCGTTTTGCGGTACGCCACACCCCTCCCGATCAACAGGACCCCCATTTCGACCGTAGGAGGTCCGTTTCCTCCGTTTTGCGGTACGCCACACCCCTCCCGATCAACAGGACCCCGCTCCGAACGTGGCCGGTCGAACACAAGGCCGTATCCTCCGTTCTGCGATACGCCAGGCCTCGTTTCCATCGCCTATTCCGTCCAAGCCGGCTGGCTCCCACGCGTTCCGTTGCCTCCCGATGAACACGACGCATTCCGTTGCCTTCCCATGAACACGACGCATTCCGTTGCCTCCCCATGAACACGACGACGACTCTATTTCTCCGTTCCAACCCAGCCATGTACGTATGTGCGAGTAGGTGTTCGAGACCCTGCCCGTATGTACGTATGTGGCTGTATTTTCTTTCTTGCACCCTCGCCGTTGTACGTACATGTGCATGCTACGTGCGCGCCTCTACTACGACACGTGCGCGCCTCTACTATGACACATGCGCGCCTCTACATCGACCAGTATGTACGTACACGTTCGCGACCAAAATGACAACGCTACATACGCTTCGACCAGGTGGGTCCCGACTCAGGCACTTCCTTGCCTGCGAAGATGTAGCTGGTGGGTCCCAGCAGTCAGGGGGGCGAATCGTTTTGTTTTAATTTTTTTTCCCAGACGCACTTCCTTGCGTGCGAAGATGTAGCTGGTGGGTCCCAGCAGTCAGGGGGGCGAATCATTTTTTTTGCCCGGACGAACTTCCTTGCATTCAAAGATGTAGCTGGTGGGTCCCAGCAGTCAGGGGGAAACATTTTTTTGCGAAACACGGTGGCCCGTCCGGTGGGTCCCCGCTGTCAGGTGGAGGAATAATTATTTTGCACGTAATAAGGAGGCACTTCCTTGCGGCCGCCGTGGACCCAGCTGTCAGCCTCTCCACGCACAGTACTCTTCTGATGGAAGTCGGTTGTTGACCACATTGACCACGCCGTGCTGAGAGCACCACGGCGGTGGACGACGGCGAGGCCTAGGAAGGGGACGACGCGGAGCTGGGGAAGACGCAGTGGTGGATGCCCACGCGAAGAGGAGTACGAGGGTGAGGCTGCCGTCATCGCAGAATAACAGGGGGTGTGGGTGAGTAGAGGGATGGCCCGGCCAGTGGTGGGAGTAGTAGGGGGCGGTGAGGCCTCCGCGGCATCACAGCCGGCCACGGAAGGCAGGAGCACGCGGCACGACCGGCGCTGCTTTGGGCGGCTGGAGCATGAAGATCAGAGGTTGAAGAAGCACTACGGCCGTTGGATGGACATCGTACGGTCACTGGAGCTAGAGTCGTTCATATTGACTAAGTTGACAAAGCCCTCCATCTCCGTGAACTTAGTAGGCCCACAAGTCAGCCTCCCACCAAGGTGAGTCCCAGCTAGCAGGGGGAGTATTCATTTTTTGTGCGTAATAAGGAGGCATTTCCGGTGGGTCCGAGCTGACAGCGGGGGGAACGTTTTTTTTGCGAAATACAGAGACCCTTCCGGTGGGTTCCAGCTATCAGGTGGAGGAATCATTATTTTGCGTGTAATAAGGAGGCATTTTCCTGTGTGGGCCCCTACCGCCAGCCTCTTCCGATGGCTGTTGTTTGTTGACCATGTTGACCTCGCCGCGTCGAGAGCACAAATGCGGTGGACGAGGGCGGGGCCCAGGAAGAGAACCACCAGGAGCCGGCGAAGCCACCATAGCGGATGCCCACGCTGAGGGGAGAATGAGCGCTGACTGGTCGGCTGCGGGGTGAGGCTGACGTCGCCAGAAAATAACAGGATGTGTGGGTGGTTAGAGGGATGGCCTGGCGGCAGCACAGCCAGCCACGGGAGGAGGGAGCAGGCAGTCCCGCTGGCGCTGGTTTGGGTGGCTAGAGCAGGAAGATCAAAGATTGAAGAAGCACGGTGGCCGTTGGATGGACATCCAACAGTCGTTGCTATGTGTTGACTAAGTTGACAAAGCCTTGCGTACCCATCAAAAAAAATTAGGACAGCGGCATCGTCAACCTAGTAGGCCCAGAAGTCAGCCTCTAAATCTGTGGAAAACAGCATACAACCCATTAGCCATTATTTTCAATAATTTACAGCCCATTTGCTAATTCTTAAGGATATTTGAAGCCCATATTATTTTTATTAGCATTACAGACCATATATTCTGGGCACTGCTAAAAAATTCAATGAAATTTTGCATATTTCGGTGGGGTCCGAACTCTTTTAATCACGAAATTTTGAGTCACGTTAAAAATAGTTTCAAAAAATTATATCAAAATAAAATTCAAAAAATAATTCTCAGCAAAAAAAATGAATGAAATTTAGAATCTTAACTAGCAAGATGCCCGTTCATTGCACAAAACATGAAGATGCATTTGTATGAGTAGTTTATCTTGTGGGTGAAAAGATGATATTTTAATGTAATTGGCAGTTGGCTTTGGTTTTTATAAGAGTAGAGAGTATAGAAATCCTGGAAAAAAAAATGATATTTTAATGCAATTGCCGGTCGGCTTTGGTTTAAAAATTTACAGCCCATTTCTTACAACTTATAGCCCGTTTTCTGGGGAAGCCCATTTCTTATCCCTCCTCGTCTTGAAAGATTTGCAGCCCAGCAGGGATGAGAAAAGCAAGTAGGCCTCGGTTTTGGTATTCTCCAAAAAAAAAGAACTGGGCTAGCCAATTTAAGAAAGAAAAAAATATCAAATGGGCTTGTCATGTGCTTAATAAAAGCGTAAGCGTGGGCTAGACGGGCCACAGCCCCCGCACAACGCGTAGTTGAGCTCCATCTCTGAAACTGAAAAACAACTGGGCAAGCTGCTGGGTCCCTGGTGTTATCCGCTTGTTGTGTAATTTTCTCGTTTATTGACTACATTGACAATGGCGTGGAACCTAGTTGTCAAACAATTAGGAGGAAGTATTGTTTTGGCTTGTAATAACGAGGCACCTGCTTGCGAAATGCAATGACCCTGGTGGATCCCTACTGTCAGCCTCTCCACGTACAGTCATCTCCTGATTCCTCTTGGTTGTTGACCATGTTGACAACACCAGACGGCAGTGAGCACAGCGAGCTAACCAAGGCGGAGAACAACGGCAAGGCCTCGGACGGGAACAAACAGCAGCCATGGAAGATGCGGCAGTGTAGTGGCAGGTGGAGGGGAGTACGAGGGCAACAACATGCAAGTCAAGCATACAAATGGTACAAAAAGCCCAAGGATTAATTGTTCATCAAATTTTTAGACAAAACCCAGATAGAACATGAAAGTAACATCTAAACCAACCACTCTTTTTTGCAGTCACAAACAAATGGATCAGTCTGATCCATAAAATCAACATCCTGTGCAAAAAAATTTATTTCAGGATGTCTACAACTTGTTGTAAATAGAAGCCGAGCACGTTTAGAAGCCCATTTGTCCACCTGAAACTTCTTTTTTTGCTGTTCAACATGTTCATCCGTGAGAAATCTCCTGCTGTAAAAATTAAGCATCATGGATAATAGTAACCTCGCATTCAACAGGAAGAATGTGATAAAGCTTCTGTTTGCCTGGTTGGATGCATATCGTCCCATCGTTATTGTCCTCAAACGAATGTCATAAGAACTGAGAAAATCCTTGTGCTTATTACGCCAACAATTGGTTATATGTTTTTCTCCATGTGGTTCTGCCTAAGTAGACATGAAGATTGAAAACAGTTAAGGTCTGAAAAAAGAGTATGTCGATAGAACGACAGGTGAACAGTTAATTCTAGTACAATATATACGGGCTTTCAATGTGCATGAAATCATCACCTCTATGTATAAATTCTCCAGAGATCGAAAGCATCGCAGCAAGCCAATAATTATGTCCAGATCAAAACTATACATTCTGATATATATGATCTTGACATAATCCAGCAGCATTGATAGGCTATCAATGGACGAACTCTTCATTGAGCATATAACATAATATTAGTACCCAAAGTGTACTCCAAGATGATATAAAACTTATGCGCACAAATGAAAAATGCAGCATATTATTACAAATGTGTAGATGATAATATACGGTACCTGAAAAGGTGAGGAGCCAAACACCAACTCCTTGTGATTATTAAACGGGTCACGAATTACACCCAAGGTCTCCAGTTTGGGCGCAGAGACGACAGTTATTTCTGAAGGTGTATAACAATTATCAAGGAGCAACCTTTCAAGTGAAGGGGCATCTTCGATGATGAGTTGTTGTTCTTCAAAACAAATTCCAATGCTTTTAAGGTGAGGTGACTTTATTTGGAGACAACTGATACCGATTTCTATTCCCAAAACAATCAGCAAGCGCTCCAGGGCAGGGCAACTGGTGTGGATGATACTATGCAGTGAGGCCTCCGACAGATAAACCAGCACAAGCGAAATTTTTTTAGCAGTGGGAGTCGAAGCATTTGTACCAGATCGTCTGGTAGATGGCACCGGGGGAAGGTGGCGGTGTGGAGAGAGGAGGAAAACCGCAAGATGGACAACGGTGGTGTGGGCACAAATTCTTGGTATGTTCGTGGTATGAAACTTTCATGGTAATGGTAGAACTCAAACTGCTGGAGTTTTCTGAATTCAGGGGATGTTAGCCAAGCATCCACCTTGTCGGGTATGGACAACAGGTAGCTTGTCGGGATGCGGAGGCATTGAACGGGGCCCTGCTGGTGAGAAGAGACGATGGCTCTGATGAGATCAAATTCAGGAAGGACAGATATTTGACGACAGTCGAGATTGAGGGGCGCGGTGCACCATAGAGGGCGTCACTGAGTTGAGAGGAGTTGTGTGCGACAGCAATCCTTGGTGGTGATAAGCGAGATGATCTCCTCAAGGATGACGTCCGGGAGATCACTGATGCGGTCCACCGGAAATTCTATCGGTTCCTCA
>NC_041389.1:443543441-443553888 GCF_002162155.2 Triticum dicoccoides | reverse complement strand
TTCTCCCCGCGCTACCGGGTGAGGGATCTACAACCGGCGTCGCCGCTAGCGGGAGCCTCATCTTCTTGGCGCTGGGGCCAGCCGACTCCATTTTCCTTGTGGGCGTCGCGCCGAGCTCACGGGTTTGAGCATAGTAGCCAGAGACGAGCCTAGTGGTAGTGCGAGTGGGGAAGAAGGAGGGCTGGGGATTTCTGTAGGAGTGGAAGAAGAGGAGTAGGCATTTTCTGTACGAGTGAGGAAGAAGGTGAGCGGGGTTTTCTGGACGAGTGAGGAAGATTGGGGAGCGGGGGGAATTGGGTGGGGAGACGGAAGCGGGAGAGCGAGCTGTTCGTGTTTCTAAGGCCCGTTGCACTAACTACTCGCTTTTTCCCAAGAACCGCTCTCTTCTTTTGCGTTGCTGCATGACTGGCCATGCATGCACGATGCATGTGCCCACCGGCCACTGCATGCGCCTGGTTTGTTACTAGGCCTATTTAATAGGGTGGTTATGGAGTAAATTAAGGAGATTTATTTTCTCTGTGTGCATCCACCAAATTAGAGGATGCGGTACTGGATGCAGACACTCACATTAAACTAACATTCAGAAGAACAAAAGTTCTGCATGTCTATGCATCTCAATGATTCACCATACTATAACCAATATACAAAACTATGAGAAGGTGTGGAAATAAAGAAAATCGGTCGATGCTTCTCTTAGCAAAGGGCCTATCTGCGCACGCATTAATTTCCTGGGCATGCTTGTTTCTTCTCAATGTTGCGAGCACTTTGAGCATGTTGGCAACTCCACCGCTAGCTAGCCGCCTCATCTTGCAATTGATGCTGACACATTTGCAGCAAACACATGAGGCAATAGAGATGACTCAACATGGGTCCATATTGTGTAGTTCCCCTGATATCATATTCACTGTCCTGAATCTGAAAAGATAGGAAAACAGTAGATATACTTAAACAGTGTTGCAAAACAGTAGCACATATCAATAGCTCAGCATGACAAAACACGATCATCTGGACGAAGGGGATACTGACCTACCTGAGGAAGATTACATATAATTTCATAAGTCCTTGGTTGATTTCCACCTTCGGCCGCACTGCTTGTTTGCTCCTCCACACATGACAGGATCGTTCCGCACTGCATTCAGCAAGTCAACGTACGAATAAGCTAATTTCATCTTGCGGTGGTCATTGTACCTAGTTACGAATGTAGGAATACCTGGAGCACCATGAGGTTAGCTGACAGCAGGTAGATGCAGCCATATAAATTTTGTGCGGTGCTACCAAAATTGAGGTTTGTATCCCTTCCCGTTATGAGAATTCTTCTTGAAGTTGGTAGAATGTGACGGCTTGTTCTTTGCATCAAACTTGCCTTTCCCCTGAGATTTGTTCTTGTTGTTTTGGGGCTGGTTGGGCTGGAAGTTCTTCTCGTGTACCATGTGGGCACTAGAAGCTCCCTCGGCGACCCGAGCACGTGTGTCTTTTACTCTCGCCTTCTCCTCAAAATCAAGAGTGCTAATGAGATCCAAAACAGAAAACTCATGTCTCTTGTTTTTCAGAGAAGTAGCAAAATCATTCCATGAAGGTGGAAGCTTGGCAATGATGGTCCCAACAACAAATTTGTCCGGCAACACACACTTAAAGTACTCAAGTTCCTTAGAGAGTGACTGTATCTCATGAGTCCGCTGAACAACAGAGCGCTCATCAGTCATCTTGTAGTCACAGAATTGCTCCATGACGTACAACTCGTTGCCAGCGCCCGAGGGCCCAAACGTGGCTTCGAGCGCAGCCCACATGTCTTTGCCGCTGTCAAACAACATATACGAATCCACAATGCAATCGTTAAGAACACTCAGCAGGGCGGCTTTGAAGAGGGTATCGATGTTCTGAAAAGCTTCCTGCTGTGTAGGATTAAGATTGCCCTCAAGCTTACCCTTAGTGGCGTCATAGCAGTACATGATCTGAAACCAATATACTGCTCTTGTGCGCCACCTTTTATATTGCACCCCCTTAAAAGTAGGCGGCTTCAAAAGCGCAACAAAACCACTCGGAGTAAATTGCCTGTGATCAGGTTTTTGGATTGGATTGTTGAATATATGAGCAATTTAGTATGAGATTTAATCTGAATCAGCAGTAAATAGATCATGACGACAATTGCGAACATCAAAGTAATGATGCAGACTAAACCAGGAGGACAGAATCACATACTGTACAACGGGAGCAGAACCAATGTGGTTGATGTTGTCACTCATGTCGTTGATGAAGAGGTTACCGAGGTCGGGGAAGAAGGCCGTCGTTGAGGAAGTCGTCGCTGGCAGTAGTCACAAGAGTGTGCTCCCCAAAAACCTGATCGCCCCTCTCCCGTACAGGATCACGAAAGGCGGGGTTCGGAGGACTGTTGTCCCTTCTCACGGTGCACGCCGGAAGGAGGGATGGAGAAGAATTGCGTGGCGGCGCTAAGATCTGGAATGGTGTGAAACCATATGATACAGCGGCGGCTAGGGTAGAGCATGTCAGGTCGGAGTATAATAGTAGGCCTTTGGCCCCCAAACCCCACGTCCAAGTCAATAATAGCTCAAAAAAGAGTCAATAATAGCCCCACCAAGGTTTGTCTCAAAAAACGGAGTAATTAAGGCGTCTGTTAGTCCCTTTAGTATAAATATAATATCATTAATAATGGCCCCACCTTTTGTCTCACAAAGTAGAGTATGTTGGAGTATAACCGGCTACACGTTTACAATCCGCTTCTCTTCTCTCTCCTCTTCTCTCTCCTTCAACTAATCACAAATACTATATTTAAATCCTTATAGCCTGCTTATGTCATCTAATTATAGTACTTGCTCTAAAATTTACTATCCACTGTGTAGTCTGAAATGCCGGGCGTGCAGCGGGCGATGCCCTTGTTCGGCGCGCCGCTTCAATGGCGGAAGCAGTGAGAGGCCGCGTCGCCCGGACTTGCCATCAATGTGGAGCGGTGGACTCAGCTGGCGCCGGGTGGGAAGCGCGCGCGGGAGGGAGGAGGGGTTTTTGTTGGGCCAAGAAGGTGAGAAGCCAACTTGGGATCGGTCCGGGTGGGGAAATATCATGTGGTCCCATACTCTGCATATGACACTAGTCCATGTTACTACTCCCTCCTTTCCGGTTTATAGAGATGTTTAGAGTAACATAGTAATATGTTACAGTACAAGTTACTCCCCACTATGACCAGCCTTGGCCTCTCCCAGTGCTCCACCATGTATAGCTGCTAAGCCTGCCACGTAGGCATAAAATATGATGTGGCACCAATAAACTAAGCACCTATGCATTGAACACTTGAATTACTAAGCCATTTAATGCACTTAGCACCTCATCTAAAGAGCATTAATAGTATAGCTAGCTGTTGGCTATAAGCCTACAGCCCATCTTTATAGTCAACATGTACAAAGTGCCTAGGAGCACGTGCTAGAGCTGGCTCTTCACGAAGAGCCCGCTTACCTTCTCTCTCCTCTTCTCTTTCCTCCAACTAAGCAGAAATATACTAGTTTATTCCTTATAGCCCGCTGACTCAGCTCTATTATACTTGCTCTAAGCACATCTAAGCACTTACTAGCACCCCCTTGACCGTGGACCTTGACGGTGTACGTCACCTTGTGTCTCATAATTTTCCTCGTCATCATTTGAGTCCTAGAAGATCTCACCCACATCATCATTAGCATGCAGCCGCCTTGATAGACAATGTGCGCAAAAGGAGTAGAGGCGACTGGGGACGCACCACCACCACGTCATGGGCACTCCGTATGTGCTCGTGTGCGTGCAGCGTGCGTGTTTTTCCATCGTTGCTAGCTCTAAGGCCGAGGCTATGGTCGTCTTCGTCTCCGACTAGTAGTTGAGTAACGACGGCAAAGAGGTGCTGCAAGAGATGCGTATGCGCTGTTGCGTGCGAGCTTCGCCGTAGCACGACGAACCGGACGTCACCGCGGATGGTGCACGCCTCCATGCAGCCGAGTGTGTGCGCATGCATGTGTTATTCACGTGCATTCTGCGGCCGAGCGTGTGTGCATGCACGTCTTGTGTACGTGCGTTGTGTGCTCCATGTTGTGCGCGTATGTGCATGAGTTGGATCGGATGGAGTTAGTGTGTTGGCTTGTGTACATATTTTAGAGTGTAGATTCACTCATTTTGTTTCGTATGTAGTCCCTTATTGAAATATCTAAAAAGACTTATATTTGGGAACGAAGGGAGTATAAAACATCTTCAACTTAGCATCGTGATGTACTGTTTCTAGTGGTTAGCAAAAAGTTCATGTTCTTTTAGTTGTTTATAGGTGGGCAGGCGGCAAAAAACAGGGGAAAACGCGCAAGGTTCCTTACAGACGCTCCACCGCGAGGTTCCTTGCTCCTCCTCGGTCATCGGGAATCTATGCTCTTCAACTCTTTTCTTTTACGTGAGATTTGTTCATCCTTTTCCCAACATGCGAGACATCTAGCATCAAGGTGCACGTGTCATGCAAGAAAATGGAGATAATCAGATAAGCAGTGCGTAAGTGAGTCATGCGGGGGGGAAAGCGGGGGGAAACCCTTTTCAAGTCGTGCACTTCGATGGCACCTACACAATATTTTTTTCTCCTCGATGGCACGTGAATGGCACGTGAATAGTGCATGTACTCAACGACGGAGCACGCGATGGTAGCAATGACATGGTCAGCCCTTTTTTGGAGAGAGTACGTACTACTAGTAAATAACTTTGATGTGTCCTGTCAACTCGCAGAATGACGAGAAGCTTGATTACGCCTTCTCCCTCGCCAACGCATGCGCGGTGGCTCACAGCACGAGGAGAAACTTTTGCTTACAAGTGGTGGACGTGCAGCAGTTCATTTGGTGTCAGATTGCCAGAAGCACTACTGTAGAACCATCGACTTCCGGAAGAGGCGAAGAGCCAAGCGCAAGGTCACCTACTAACCTTAGGCTAGGCGTAGTGGGAGTAACATAAGTAGAGGTACCTCCTTTTTTATTCTAGAAACAACCACACGCGAATATCAAGGTGCTGGTTACGTAGAACAAATTTCCTACAGTCCGTGCTCAGCCCTCCTCTATCTCTCTTCTCAGCCAGCCAGCGGACGCGCGGAGCCCATCGTCTGTTTGCTCACATGCGGCCCCACATGTCAGTGAAAATGCAAGAGGACCCACTGAACCTGCACATCTTTCACCTCGACGTGCTGGTGATGAAAAAAAATCCAAGAAAGATCTTCGGCATCCGCTTTTGGAGTTACTCAAGAGTATTAAGATTCTATTTACAGTTTAACCCAAGATGCACATCTCGTGGCTTCAACTACCACTCTATTTTCTTTCATGACACGACCTGGATGCTGGATGTCCCACGTGTCGGCAAAAGGAGGAAGAACCCGACCAAATCTTCGGCTGTGCTCTCGGATTAGACTAGTTGTACTAACTTAAAAAAATTATTGTGTACTCCCTCCGTTCCAAAATACTTGACTTCCATTGTCCAAAAATGGATGTACCTATATACTAAAACATGTCTAGATACATATATATTTTGACAAATAGAAGGCATGTATTGTGCAACGGAGGGAGTAGAATGGATGCAAGTTTTTTTATTGGGAAGAAGAGTACATCCATATATTGATAGAGCGCAATTTAGTAGATGTTCTATCACTTTTAGCTAGCATAGAGGCTATAGATGAGATCAGTGCACTTGTTGATACTCCTACCTGGTATGCGTGTTGCTGCTTAGACGCAGAGAAAAACGGACCGGAGGGAGTACTAGAATAGAGGCTAGACATGAGACTAGATGCGAGGAAGCAACGTCTACTTCTTTACACTCGAAGAAGAAAGAAGCAAGCAAGATCGAGCCTCCGCAGATCAACAATGAATGCATCGAGAAGGCACTAATCCAACTTACAGGAGTAGTAAAATGTATTCTTGTGGTTCTTGTTTTCTTTGGTCTTGCTTTTCTAGTAAAAATTATCGTTGGAGTTTGTGCAAAACGGAGGTCCGTTTGGGGTCGTGCGTTGCAGTTGGCCTTACAAGTGGGACCATAGTTGAGGAAACCGACTATCGGCAAACCCCCACCTCACCCGCCGCGCGATGACTGAGTTAGAGAAACGATGAGGTTGAAGAGATTGCTCTAGCACGGACTCCAAGAAATATGGTGTCAGATGGAAGTCGTGCTGGTGGCATGTGTCGTACTACTGGACGTGAATTCTTGTTCTGGCCCATGCCACCCTACTACTCCTACTACTTACTATATAGTAGTAGTACTACTAGTATCGAGGATTCGAGGTGTTGGTTACGTAGTAGAGTACAATATGGCTACAGTAAAAACACCCGCACAACGCGCGAAGCATGTGAAGCTAGTACAAATAGTGTACTACTATTGTTGATTGTCCTCATCCGATAACCTGTTGCAATGCATGTACAATTATGTATTCGGAAAATGTATTTTTGCCTCATCGCACCACTCACTCACAGAAGCGACTCGAAAGCCATTCATAAAATTAGTAAGTTTATCATAGGCATATCATTTTATTACATAGAACAGGTCATCAACCCACATCGACAACGAGGATACATTATAAATACTAAAGTTTTCACCACACAATAAATAACAAGCAATGAAATGAACTTCAACTCAACCATTCCTCGGTGTTGGAAACGCTTGCTTTGAACCACAAGTGATTCTCTGGGACGGGCCATCCATTGTCGATATGGAGACCAATGCAGGACTGATCATCCAGGCTGAAGCGGCCTACTATATCAGTACCAGGGTAGGGAACACCCAAATGTCCGAGGTATAAACACAATTGCTTCTCATAAATGGTAGTAACGTTGTGTCAACAGTAGTTGGATCGCCTTTCACCATCATTGGATAGTTTTGTCCAAGGAAGAGCGAGTTTTCTCCAAGACTATCAATTCTGTACCAGGGAGAAGGAGTTGGCGCTAGCACACTAGTATCCATCCCGAATACCATGCAACGGGTGTTGGAATAGGTCCGGAGAGTGCGACCATGGGAGACTACACTTGCTTCCTTAGCAGTAACATCATCAGTGGGCTGTATACACATGAGAAGAGGTGATCCATCAGAATTAGTTGCCAGGCGCCAAATAGTATATGGGCGCTGCTCGTCCTCATGCTCGTGATCATCACCATCGTCATCTCCCCCTTGGTTATAAAAATCTTCAAGTATAGGTGGTGGAATGTTCGCAGGACCTTGGAAACACAAGAAGAAGGTTAATTAGTAAAGGGAAACTTGCTAACCCGCATGCGTGTGGATGAAACAATTATAATTACGGTGGAAGACAAACGTACCGAAACAACGACTCCATGCAAAAACAGTGCCACGAGTGGTGGCAGAAAACACAAAGCCCTCGTATTCAATTGCATCACAGTACTCATCCGTGTACAGAAACTGATTTTTGAGCAATATCCATCGAGTCAAACCAGCAAGGACGGCAACAAGCTTGTCGAAGATAGCAACAACTTCATATTTGTTATAATTCCAAGAGAGGTTGGGAACTCGAGAAATTGCTATCTTCCATAGAAGACAGTCACCATGATTGTATTTGAATGTGCGTACAATACCGGTGTGCTCAACCTCTGGGCAATCTGCTGAGATTTTTGGAAGTGGAACCCGGTCACGAGTGTACACATTCACAAGTTCCCACTCGCGGTTGGACCCAATGTAAACAACTCAATATCCTTTTGCGCCTGCCCAAGCCTTGCCCTCAAGCGATGGCATCTTAACATCATACGTATCATTATCAAGCGGCATCAACTTGCACAGGGCGAGGCCTCCGTCGTAACGGCGCCAGTCATCAGGGTCACGGCGAAGAAGATAGGGGAGATCAAAACACTCCTTGACTCTTGGGTTCCTTGTAATGATGTTATTAGTTGAGTCAAGAATGGGCTTGAACGAACCTGCCATGCTAGTCGAGGTGATGACGTTGCACCGATCAATGAGTTCCTCCACCACGTCATCTTTCAGATCGGGGCAAGAATAACGGGGTCGTTTCTGTCCTGTTCCCTCCATGGAAAAGATGATCGAACAATGGGAGAAGAAAGGGTGAAGGGCCGAAGGAAAATGGAGGAGGGAAAGGAAGAGCGTGCGACAACAGTTCCAAATTGAGAGGGAAAGGCGAAGAGTCAGTGGGCGGTTGCCAGTTTGCCACGGTTCATGAAGGGGCGCCCCGGCCTACACGTCGGTTCGGAAATACTCCTACTACTTGCCGTTGTCTCACTGATATGTTGGAACGGGACCACATGTCAACGAAACATGGTGTGTAATTTCTCATGCAAAATGCGATCTGGCCACGTTGGCCCAAGGTGCTGCATTAGTTTTTTTCGAAAGTTTGCCGCATTAGTTATCGACCTTTATTTTTTTAACATGCAATCTGAATGGATAGCTCCTGTGGTCATCACACGTGAGCGGATATAGTGATGGTTGATTCGCCCAAGCAACTTATTACTGTGGGAATATGGGAGTACCAGCGGATTCAAGGAACAGAGAAATGATGGTTGCTTCGCCCGAGCAACTTACTGTGGCGAAGGTGGGGCTCTGTGATTTGACTGCTCACTAGTCATTACTACTGCGCCGCAATGACCGGGGTGAATCTTTCCCTGAAGTTGTGTTGTGCACTCAATATTGCTGCATGGCAGGTGGAGCCGGATGAAGAATGTCCAACATGTCGGCGAAACAAAGTTGAATTGTTTCTGGCATTGCTATCAATCCTTCAGAATTTGTTTATATGTACTCATAATTTTGATGAAATTGTACTGTGATGCTATGAAGGTTTTAACTCTGGTTCCCGCAGGAAAAAAAGGTTTCAACTTAGAATTCATGTGTCTTGCCTCGAGATTATCTTGTTACAACATTCCATCAAATACAAATGAAACTACCATGGCTAATGCATCTCAATGGTTCGCAGATCAGCGTCAATATTCACATCACAACTGAAGACAAAGTTGTGAGAAGGTGTACAAATAAAGAAAAAACATAATTGATCGATGTTGTTCGTAGGCATGGCTCCATTTCCTTGGCACAGTGTTCATTGCTTGGCAGCTAGTTTCACCCAGCTCTGTAGCCAAAAAAGAGGTGTATGAAGGACACCGCAATCCGATCATTTTGTGCAGCTCCACTAAAACCGGGCGGACCATCCCTGTTTGCAAAGATATCCAGTCAGTGTGATTACAACAATAGTGGAACTAGATGATGAAACATAACACACATAAATAGAAGCCGATCACCTCTACGATCTCTCTTTAGGACTAACTTCTTGTTGGAGAAGATTAGGCACGAAGTTGGATGAGGAGGATAGCAAAACCAATCTCCCTTTCCGCAGTCCCACAGAAATGTAAAAACGTTGCTCGTGTGACATTTTGGCGGAACTGCACAAAACACTCTTCAAAAAAGTGATTTGTGTAGTTCACAAAAAGGTCGCAATAGCAACAAGGTGAAAATGGGTAGCCCTGTTTGCAAAAGGAGGTCGAAAGGAAACAATTACTGCCCAATAACACGAGTTGAAGACACATACGCTGATAAAAAAGAAGCATGTTCCATGTAAAAAGGGAAAGATAGCACATGGTGGTTTATCAAAAATGGTTTGAGGACGAGATTGCAAGATGGAAAGTACGCCGACTGAGATACGATTTAAGCAAACAACTAAAGAAGATCCACATGCAGCAACGTGGGAAGATGGGCAATGGAGCAAGGCCGGAGGAAGCTGTACCTGAGGGTCGTTGGGATGTTACTAGGAGGGCTCCGACGGCCGGGATCTGCCCATACTGCGGCAGCGACCAAGTGGCGAAGGCCCTACCGTGCCAGAGCTTGGTCAGAGAGAACGGCGGGTATCGCAGATCGGGACGAGCTGCCTCAACGCCGTCGAACGGAGAGACGATGCACATCCTCCCTTTCCGCCGGCGGACGGGATGCGGCCGGATCACTGACCAACGCTGAGAGAGAGAGGCCACGGCGGCCTTGTGTGAGATTGTGTGACGAGACTCACGAGAGACAAACCCATTTTTCCATTTTCCCCCCATGGCAATCGTTTTATATTCTAGGCGTGGTACCCGACCCTCCTTCGAGTAAACAACCGCTACACGCGTCAAATTATCACGTGGGCTGCCTTTTCGTACAGAAACGAACTCCACAGTGTACCCGCGTGGGTGTGGCCGAGAACGAGACATGAGTACGTGCGTGGGTGGGTGTGAGAGAGATGGTTTGTGCGAAACAGAGGCAATGTGTTGATGATATCTCAATCAGAAAAACGTAACATATGCAATGTGTGTGAAACAGACTCATGGACGTGAGATATCGATAGAATTGAAAACAGGGATGAAGTGTGTGGCTGCGCAATCGATAAAGAGTGCCATCGAATTTGTGTTTGCCCACGTCAAAGATACAGGGCGGCTGGCCTACTAGAATTTGAGAGGGCAGAGGTGCAGTTCTTCTCCGTGGCATGGAT
>NC_041389.1:443532578-443542932 GCF_002162155.2 Triticum dicoccoides | reverse complement strand
CTAGTATATGTGCGGGGAAGGAGAGAGACCTAGCTATGTATTGAGGGAGATCGATCGACATCCATGGATATGTGTAGCAGAGGAATAAGGTTGGGAAAAAGACAAAGGTAGAGCGTCGGAGGGTTGGTGGTGGAGTGGCGTCTCACAAATGGTGGGAGAGGCCTGCTAGACAAACGGAGGGTATGAGTGTAATATCAATAAGAGAGGGCGGGGGATGTCTGTCTGTCTATGCACGTGCGTGTGAGAGACGGGTCGGGAGGTATTCAAGGATGATGAGGGGAGAAGATATGGTTGTGGTAAGCATGCGTAACTACATAGGAAGATCAACCGTTGTGTGTCCGAGAAAAGGAGAGGCATAATTAGCGAGGTAAGTGTATCGGTGCTTGGTGAAAACGAATTATAGTTGACCTGGCTATATGTAGGGAGATCAGTTCATATACACGCATGCATGTGTTATAAGAAAATAAGGTCTGGAGAGGCAGACAGGGGGAGAGGGTGTGGCTAGGAGGTGGTGCGAGAGGCCTACCATGTCGAGGGGGGAGGAGTGTGCGAGCATGTGATTAATGAAAAGAGGGGCGGGAGTGTGCACCTGTGTGGAATCGTATTGGACATATGGGGGCATGGACGGTGAGAAGAGAAGAGGGGGAGTATATATGTGTTTGTTGTAGGCACACTTGGATAGAGAGGTATATCAACTGATGTGTGCCAGAAAGAAGGAGCCGTGGGCCTACACACACCGCTGGTGGACGACCTAAAGAGAAATAATGAACGTGCGCGATGGAGGGGACGCTAAGGGTGTGTGAGGGGGCGGGCATGTGCATGCACGATAGAAAGTTAGCGCTAGCTAGCTACAAATAGAAGAGGATCGTGAAGGTGTAAAAGATGAACAAAGATCATAATTCATTATAAAAAGGTGGATACGGATACTTGAAGAAGATATCATAATGTAGAACATTGATTATAATTTGGGCTAATGTGTGGCTTTTGCAACTCAGGTCTAAATACTTGTCATAATGTAGGGGGCGGGGCACTATACTTTGTGTGATAAACACGTTGTACGTATGGAACATGGTTTAGATTATGAATATATAGTTAGTACATCAAATGTACTATTATTTGGAATCAACATCAAGTGTATTCAAAAAATAGAATTTGAGTTCATGTAGTACACATAGTTCATATCTATCTCTATAGTAATCATGTGGTGTGTTATTAAGGTAATACACGAATGATGGTTGAAGTTGGCAACAATCATGATTGTAGATTCTTATTGAAATAGAGAAATAAATTCAAATTTAGTTCGAATTGCAGCGGTAGTATAGACATTTGGAATGCACTAATGTTGGTATGAGTAGCTTTGAATAGCATTTGTATAGTAAAACGGGGCAGGACTCTCTCTTTGTGTGGTGTGAATAGTTTTATTTTTTTGTTTTCTTTTTGGTTGAGGGAAGTGCGAATTGATTTGGTACGTACAAGTACAATATTACTACACGTTAGGCTTGTCCCTAAAATTCAACCTGCGTCTTGTTATATCCCGAAAATTCAGATATCGTTCTCCCAAAACTGGCGCCTTCACAACCCGCGCCTTGCTATCCCGAAATTACAACGCACGCAAAAACTCCCTCCAGCCGCCAAATCCCGACACGCGAAATCCCCCTTCTAACCCTCAGCCGAAAGGGCCGCTAGTTCAAATCGGTGGGGGGTACTTTTGTAACACACCCTACATTTTGGACAAGCGCGTCCCTAAGTCATGCTTCACCCCCTCCCATCGCCCCCTTTTCACCATTCAAAATCCCAGGCCGCCATAACTTCTTCGCTCCAGCCGCGAAACCCCACCCTCCTCCATCCGCCACGTCACCGCTGCCCAGCCGGAGCCTCTTCCCCGACGACGTCATCCACCGCAACAGCTCGACGTCCCTCGTCCACCTCCCCGGATGAGGATCCGTCGTCCATCTCGTCGTCCAGCCGGTTCAGCCGCCCCGTCCTCCACCTCCAAGGAGCTGCTCCGACGATCGCCTCATCTATCGCGGCTGCTCCATCCCCACAGCTCCGCCTTAACCTGCTCCACCGGAATCACAACATCCTCACCGACTCCTCGGACGAAGCCGAGGCCTACTCGACGCCACCAAAGAGGTTGTACACTCATCGCATCACACCTTCTAGTTAACTCGACCTCCCGGCGCTAACGGTGCTCCATCCCGCACCCCCATGGAGCGGCTACCTTGAAGCCGGCGCCGCGGGCGACATCTCCACGGCGGCTCTCCCCCAGTGCGAGGCCCCTTCGGCGGTGGCGTCCATACCAGCCGGATCTGCTGCTGCTGCTCCGGCTCTCGCTCGATCGCTCGCTCGCCCAGCTACTGCTGCTGCTCTCCCCCTCGCTCGTGCTACTGCGCTGCTCCGATTAAGCCACACTTCAGTCGACTGAATCGACTTTTGGGTCAGTCGATTTTCAGGGGTTGGGGGGGCTCGCCGGAGTTAAGGAAGAACCACCCGCAGCGGGGACGGAGGCTCGCCGGAGAGGTACCCCACTATCTATCTTAGGGTTCAGGGCGGGGGGCGGGGGGGCTAGAGGGCTGGCTGGGGCAGCGGTGGCGAGTTGTTTCGGGGAGGCGAGGCGGCGCTGGGGCCGGCGGTTCAGCCGGTGGTGGCTGGCGGCTCAGGGGGGTGAAGGTTGAAGATGAACTGCAGGCCCTCCCTAAACTACATGTCAAGTGCCTCTCTGCTACCATTGCGTTCAGTTTCGACAGTAGCATTCAGATTCCACAGTAAATTTCAGTTTCGACAGTTAAGTTTAGAGTCAACAGTTTTTACCTCATATGTTGTAGTCAGGTGGTTTTTGGTGATGTTAATTTTACATCCATTTTACATCATCTATTGGAGATGCTATTAGAATCCCACTTGAGATTGACGATGTCTGTCTTGTGCTGCTTCAGCCTTGACGTCTTACGGCTCACCGGAGCTGCTCCAACGACAGAACGATCCATCACAACAGAGCAGTGCCCAGGACGCCGTCTACAGATTCCTCAGATCTTCCTCCACACCTCCGACAACCACCTCTGCCTCAACTGCTTCAGCGACCAACACCAATGCTGCTGAGGTCGACACGGCTACGGCAAAGAGGTTGTACACTTGTTGCATCACTTATTACTATACATTCACGTCGATCTATTAGGGCTATTTTGGTTCAACGGAAAAACATAGCAATAGGGAATTTTCCAATGGCACTCTACTATTCAATTATTCGTGCATTTTGTTGAAAGGAATGAAGCAAAACATCCACATGGACCTACTTTTCAAAATCCTATGCATGAAAACAAGACCAAGTGCATTAGTGCCAGAATAACATTCTAACTGTACACGCTTTCATATGGTTTCTCTTTATTTTGGCCATGTTTCTTTGCATTCCTCTGATCTTCCAATTCCTGTAAACCAAACACCCAAGTTGATAGAAATCCTGTGTTTACAAATGCTCTGTTTACCATGTGCATTTTCCTATCCTATTCCGATGTTTTTCCTATCCCTGCGTTTTAAGAATCATGCAAGCCAAATGAGCCCTTACAGAATTACTTTAGTTACAGGTACGTGTCGAAGGGAACTTTGTGTGGTTTGTCCTGCTCCTGCCGCGACGTCGTCCACCTCACTTGAGCTGCTCCATCGACAGAAGCATCCACCAAACCAGACATCACGACTCCTGACCGTCTTTCGCCGCCTCATATCTCCTTCCCTGCCGCTGGCACCCACCCCAATGGCATCACCATCATCGACTCAGCAGATGAACCTGAGGAATACACGGGTCCACAAGAGAGGTCGCACTCTTTTGTTTCTGCTTATGTTATACATTGCTTAAACTTACCTGCTACTTTATCGTCCTGTTCAGCTCTTGGACCCCCAACTCAGGTCCAAATTAATGTTCAAACTTGAGTTCTAGATTAGTTGTGGGGCACATATCGAGGCAACAATGAATAGTATGTCTGTCTAATATCTGGTTCACCTAGGGTATGCCTATATTGTTCATCTTGGGTGGGAAACAAATAGTAAAGCAATCATCATCTGTCTTTTTATTAATTTAAAGCAATCATCAGCCTGCTATCATTATTTTTGGATCCATCCACTGGTTGTTACCATCACTCTAAATTTCTGCATGCTCTCCTTACATAATCTCACCATATTTTTTCGTATGCATGTCAGATATTGTACACAGTCATGCTGAACATGTAGAGAAAAAGAGAAGAGTTTTGCGCGACAATACAATGTCATGCAGACATTGCTCCATGGTGGGTTCAATGGCAAACCCTCCCCACCCCTCTCCAGATTGTAATCCAGAGGAAGATATCTGTTCTGAGGCGGATTCAGACGCCGCTGACCACTCCTATTTACCCCCAAGGTGTTTGCTCTACCTTGGCATGATGATGTTAGTCATATCATGCATATGTTGCCTTGCAGTGCCTACTTTTGACATCATATATGTCATCTGCTTAGTTTAGACATGTTTTGTAATGCCACATGTTTAGTTTCTATATCATATATGGGAATTATGCAGTCTCATGTCTTTTGGCCAGCCATAATATATGTGAAATGTGCAATGCCATCCTGTTTAACCAGGCATCATATATTTGAATGATATCTTGCCCATCCTTTTCTTCATTACATTTCCATTTGTCGACAATGTTTGTACATTAAACTACTCTTCCTGTGAATCAGCCATTTGGATGGGAGATGAAAAAATCTGGAGTGAGAACAAGGCCTTCAGAGCAGACAGTGCTACCTGTCGAAGCAGATCTCTTGTTGGGTCCTGATAGCTCCTCAGAGATGGATTCAGAGACAGATGACCAGTCCTATTCCCCTACTGAGGTGTATGCTCTAACTTGGCACGGTTATACTGCTCATATCATGCATACGGTGTCTTGCATTGCATAGTTTAGACATCATATACACAATAATCAACACCATGTTCTTAGTTCAGACATCATATCGAACGCCCTCTGTTTAGCATATAAATCACATATGTGAATTAAATGATGCGATCCTGATTACTTAGATAACATGTAGGTGAATTATGTCATGTGATCCTATTTAGTTATTCATCATATCTTTGAATTATGTTATGCTATGCTATCCAGTTTAGATAGACATCATATATGTGAAATTATGTCATGCTATCTGTTTTAGTTAAACAATATACATGTCAACTATTTCATGCCCTCTTTTTCCACACTATCTATTGCATCTGTCTCTCATACAATGTCTGTACATTCAACTATGTTTCCTGTTTATCAGCCATTTGAATTGGAGCGGGTGAGCCAGTTGTGTATACAGTTGACTTTCATATCATGCACATTACTAGCATCACAACAGATCCAATAGTGTTGTTGTACATGTAGACCCGTGGTACCCATCTGAAATATTGTTGTGCCGTGTAGTTTCCCACGCTTTGTATTCTTTCACTGCTGCTTTGTCTTGAACTGATATGATTTGAACCGTGTCTCTATTTTGATTTGGCTAGACAATGCAGTGACCATAGGACATAGATATATGTTTGTTTGATGCTTTTATTATGTACTAGTACTTGGCAATAGAAGACTTGGTAGTTTAATCATGTCCACCTTACTAATGAACTGGTTCACCGAAATGAGTTTCATATACTAGTACATGCTAAACTTGTTATGTGTCTGCTTGTTTCTTCTTTTAGAATGCTGACAGAATATTGGGGAAGAGTGCCTTATTAAGCAATGGTAAAGGAAGTAATGCAGATAAGGTTCAGGATAGTGACACATCCTTGTTGGTCTCCAACAAAGTTGATAAAACAGCTAAGGAAGACTATCTTGAAGACAGCGAGACAATCCAAAGTCATGTCTTGGTTTAGTCTTCGAGTTACTGGCCACTACCGCTTGCACAAGCTATTCAAACTCACTGTCTGAATCAGTTCGGTTTCTTGAGTCTCAACTACAAGCTGAAAGACATCGATCAGCTGTGCTGCGACAAGAAGCGGAAGGACTGCGGAAGTCCCTGGAGCATTCATATGCATACTTTCTGGTGCAACAACAAGCGTTGGAGGATTTTAGCGCCAAATAGGACAAAGCTAATCAGCTTGCTAAGCTTATTGCCAGCATGGTGGATACCCAGGATAACATTTCTTGAGCTGTTCTGAAGTTGTTTCAGTTATGCTCTTGTTTTGCTGCCGCGTTTATTTGCACTGGTGGCCAATTTTGACGGCCAGTGTATGTAATATGCTGCTTTGTTCCCTATATTTGCACTGGTGGCAAACTTTGATGCCAATTGGATGTAATATGTGTAATAGCGGTAATAGGCTAGCCTTAATTGCTTGCCTATTTATTGCTTATTGTCTTGTTTAGTTGTTTGCTTGTAGTCACTGTAGTTCTTTTTCTGTGTTTTTCTAGTGGCCACAATAGCCTATTTTTGGTAACTAGGCCAAAATAATCATGGCAACACACAGACTGTTGTAACCATGGGCCTCCTGCAGGCCGTATGATCCATGGGCCTTCGTTCGGCCGTAGGACCATTGGCCTTCTATACGGGCCGTAGGATCCATCGGCCATCTATACGGGCCATAGGGTCCATGGTCCTTCTACATCCCGTACGATCCATGGGCCTTCTACGGGCCGTACTATCCATGGGCCTCATACGGGCCGTAGGATCCATGGGCCTTCTACGGGGCGTATCATCATTTCACCAATCATGGGTCATACTATTCGTGGACCATAACGGGCCGTTAATAGGCCGTATTTGATAACTCTATGAAAACAGCCCAATGGTTTTTTTTGACATGAAAACGGCCCAATGTATTAACGCCCCGCAAACGGGCCAACTGCAACGACGGGTTGAATTTGGCCCACAAGCAAAAAATGACAGTAACGGGCCGTATGTAACCGAATGCTGCAAGTGAGCCCAAGAATCAATGGGCCCTGAGAAGGCCGAAAGATAACTTGGGCTGGAAACGGCCCAATGGAATAACGGGACGTTAATGGGTATAAAGTGATACATTGTTCATTACGGGCCAGTTTCACCACGGGCTGTTAATGGGCCAAGAGTTACAAAGGTCCTCATATGGGCCGAAAGAAGTCATGGGCCACACATGGGCCAGAAGTTAAAACGGGCTCAATCATATTGGACGGCCCAGATGACGCTACTCGGCCTAATTCGGATAGGGCGTAACGGGCCCTGGGTTAGCGGGCTGTAAATGGGCTATATGCGAACAAGTTGTTAATAGGCTTTCCATGGGCCGGCCCGCCACCTTTTGACCAAGTCAAACGGGCCGGCCTTTTCACAGGAATGGGCCTCTGTTGGGCCGTGCCATGTGTTGCCGTATCGTAGGCGCCTTCGGTCCAATGAGCGGATGACATCTGTCCCAACGGTGAGCCGACACGTGTTTCCTCCAGCCAATGATGATTTTACACGTGGAAAATCCCCATTGGTCGGGGCTGTTAACGGGTTATCGGATCCAAAACCCGACCCAATAGCTTAACGGCGTTCCGTTACGGTGGATGCCATGTGCCGGTCACCCTTGACGAAAGCACTTCTGTGACGCGCGATTTATCGTCATGGAAGTGGACACTTCTGTGATGATAATTTTGGTAATGTCATGGAACACTTCTACGACAGCGCAGGTATGACTATCTTGATTCCGTCATAAATTTTTCATGGATGTACGTGCATGACAAAAAACGTGACCTACTGTGACAAACACGTATCATCACGGAAGTGTATTTTTTTGTAGTGTAGGCTCAGGAGTTGGCTCAATTGGCTCAGGAATTGGCTCAGGAAGAGTCCAATTATTTCATTAGTCAACATATTATTCAATAACACTTCAGCTTGGTCAACTGTTCTTTCCCTGAAAACACAACTAGCACAACTATCCAAGTGGTCCTTGGAAGCATCAGTTAGTCCATTATAAAAGATATCAAGTATTTCATTTTTCTTAAGAGGATGAACATGCAAAGCATTATGTAATCGGAGAAGCCTCCCCCAAGCTTGTGGGAGACTCTCTTCTTCGATTTGCACAAAATTATATATTTCCCACAAGGCAGCTTGTTTCTTATGAGTAGGGAAATATTTAGCAGAGAAGTAATAAATCATATCCTGGGGACTACACACATAGCCAGGATCAAGAGAATTAAACCAAGTTTTAGCATCACCCTTTAATGAGAATGGAAATATCTTAAGGATATAAATAATAGCGAGACTTCTCATCATTAGTAAATAGGGTGGCTATATCATTCAACTTGGTAAGATGTGCCACAATAGTTTCAGATTCATTGCCATAAAAAGGATCAGATTCAACCAAAGTAATTATCTCAGGATCAACAGAGAATTCATAATCCTTATCAGTAACAAAGATAGGTGAAGTAGCAAAAGCAGGGTCATATTTCATTCTAGCATTCAGAGTTTTCTGTTTAAGTTTAGCTAGTAATATCTTAAGATCAGATCTATCATTGCAAGCAAAAAGATCTCTAGCAGTTTCTTCATCCATGACATAACCCTCAGGAACAACAGGCAATTCATATTTAAGGGGAAAACCTTTATCATCACTATCATGAATAATTTCATCTTCAATAATTTCATTCTCTCTAACCCTAGCAAGTTGTTAATCAAGATATTCACCTAACGGCACAGTAGTATCAAGCATAGAAGTAGTTTCATCATAACTATCATGCATAGCAGAAGTGGCATCATCAATAACATGCGACATATCAGAATTCAAAGCAGTAGCAGGTTTAGGTGTCGCAAGGTTACTCAAAACAGAAGGAGAATCTAGTGCAGAGCTAGATGGCAGTTCCTTACCTCCCCTCGTAGTTGAGGGAAAAATCTTAGTTCTTTCATCTTTCAAGTTCCTCATAGTGATCAACAGATATAAATCCCAAGTGACTCAAAGAATAGAGCTATGCTCCCCGGCAACGGCGCCAGAAAATAGTCTTGATAACCCACAAGTATAGGGGATCGCAACAGCTTTCGAGGGTAGAGTATTCAACCCAAATTTATTGATTCGACACAGTGGGAGCCAAAGAATATTCTTAAGTATTAGCAGTTGAGTTGTCAATTCAACCACACCTGGATAACTTAGTATCCGCAACAAAGTATTTAGTAACAAGTAGTATGATAGTAATGGTAACAGTGGCAAAAGTAAAGATAGCAGTTTTGTAGTAATTGTAATAGTAGCAACGGAAAAGTAAATAAGCAAAGCACAATATGTGAAAAGCTCGTAGGCATTGGATCAATGATGGATAATTATGTCGGATGCGATTCCTCATGTAATAGCTATAACATAGGGTGACGCAGAACTATCTCCAGTTCATCAATGTAATGTAGGCATGTATTCTGAATATAGTCATACGTGCTTATGGAAAAGAACTTGCATGATATCTTTTGTCCTACCCTCCCGTGGCAGCGGGGTCCTAATGGAAACTAAGGGATATTAAGGCCTCCTTTTAATAGAGTACCGGACCAAAGCATTAACACATAGTGAATACATGAACTCCTCAAATTATGGTCATCACCGAGAAGTATCCCGATTATTGTCACTTCGGGGTTGTCGGATCATAACACATAATAGCTGACTATAGACTTGCAAGATAGGATCAAGAACTCACATATATTCATGAAAACATAATAGGTTCAGATCTGAAATCATGGCACTCGAGCCCTAGTGACAAGCATTAAGCATAGCAAAGTCATAGCAACATCAATCTCAGAACATAGTGGATACTAGGGATCAAACCCTAACAAAACTAACTTGATTACATGGTAAATCTCATCCAACCCATCACCGTCCAGCAAGCCTACGATGGAATTACTCACATACGGTGGTGAGCATCATGAAATTGGTGATGGAGGATGGTTGATGATGACGACGGCGATGAATCCCCCTCTCCGGAGCCCCGAACGGACCCCAGATCAGCCCTCCCGAGAGAGATTAGGGCTTGGCGGCGGCTCCGTATCGTAAAACATGATGAAACTTTCTCTCTGATTTTTTTCTCTGCGAAACGAAATATATGGAGTTGGAGTTGAGGTCGGTGGAGCATCAGTGGGCCCACGAGATAGGGGGCACACCCAGGGGGAGGGGGCGCGCCCCCACCCTCGTGGACAGGGTGTGGGCCCCCTGACCTTGATTCTTTCGCCAATATTTTTTATATTTTCCAAAAGTTATCTCCGTGGATTTTCAGGTCATTCTGAGAACTTTTGTTTTCTGCACAATAAACAACACCATGGCAGTTCTCCTGAAAACAACGCCAGTCCAGGTTAGTTTCATTCAAATCATGCAAGTTAGAGTCCAAAACAAGGGCAAACTTGTTTGGAAAAGTAGATACGTTGGAGATGTATCAACGTGGTTGAACCCCCC
>NC_041389.1:443438810-443532207 GCF_002162155.2 Triticum dicoccoides | reverse complement strand
TCAGCACATCACTTGTCAGTCCGTGTTGCGGAAATTATCCTTTCTTTTCATAGCATCACAGTTGTGCAATCCGTCCTTGTCCTGGAGAGAAATTGTCACTTCCAGCCCTTAGTTCAGAAGGTTGGGCACCTCAATTGGAAGGTCAAATACATGGGAGATCTCATGGACGTTCTTACCAAGTATGCTGAGTCAAACAGTATGAAGGATGCAACTTCAGATGATGAGAAATCTGGCAATGGCAAGAAAAACGATGGTGGCAAGGGTCACCAACAAAATAGCCATGGGTACAATGACGATAATGGCAGTCAGGGTACAAATGGAAACAATAACAAGCGCAAGAGTTCTGAGGGAGGATCAGACTTTTTCGCCAATACTAACACTGGTTTTAAGGGCCAGAGACGGAGCAACAATTCTAATCGTCCTTATAAGGGGAATCGTCCCCATAATTATGAGGAAGCGCTCAAAGGCCCGTGTCCGAAGCATAGCTTTGATGGTAAGCCAGCAAACCACTCGTGGGAAAATTGTTTCGTCATGCAGGAGTTTCGAAATCAGGATTATTAGAATCACCATGGTGGTGGTGGCGGCGAACATCCAGGATAACCTGGAGCCTGCTTCCTAGGTGCCGACTCATAGGGCAGTTTCCCCAATGCCGGCTTCTAGGGATCAGCCGGACAGGGTGCTGGTTTTCAGGGATCTCGCAGTAATGGAGGTGGTCATCAGTGTTCTGGATAGGGAAGTCAAAGCTAGGGAAATCAGACTAGGTTTTAGAGTAACCCGAAGCAGGTGAACAGCGGATAGTATTACGTCTTCACAACCAGTACTTGTAAACGCGATTGCAAACTTCAGAAATGCGTTGTCAACATGGCTGAGCCGGCAGTTCCAAAATACCTGAACTAGTCTAAACAGCCTATCGGCTGGAGTCACAGTAATCACCCTCCTCGAGTCGAGAACCCGGGTTGTCTTGCTATGGTGGTGGCCCCTCAAGTAGGAGGCTATAAACTTACTAAGTTGCTCAACGATGGCGGCAGTAGCATCAACATCCTCTATTGTGATACTTTCAAGCGAATGAATCTCTCGGAAAAATAGCTCAAACCATCATCCATAGTTTTTCATGGGATCGTTCTGAAGAAAATATGCCCTAGAGGCAATAATAAAGTTGTTATTTTATATTTCCTTATTCATGATAAAGGTTTATTATTCATGCTAGAATTGTATTGATCAGAAACCTAAATACATGGGTGAATACATAAAAAAATAATGTGTCCCTAGTAAGCCTCTGCTAGACTAGCTCGGTGATCAAAGATGGTTAAGGTTTCCTAACCATAGACATGTGTTATCATTTGATAATGGGATCACATCATTAGGAGAATGATGTGATGGACAAGTCCCATCTGTTAGCTTAGCATAATGATCGTTTAGTTTATTGCTATTGCTTTCTTCATGTCAAATACATATTCCTTCGACTATCAGATTATGCAACTCCTGGATACCGGAGGAATACCTTGTGTCGTGGAATAGTCATGGCAGATGTCCTAGTGTGAGGACTTAGTTGTGGAGCCATCGCAACTAGGTTAGCTTAAAGGGGTTAAACGGGACAAAGGACACAAGAGTTTATACTGGTTCGGCCCCTTGCGGGTGAAGGTAAAGGCCTAATCCAGTTTGAGGTGGTATTGCTTATGTCTCAATTACGAGGGAGCGAATACACTTGACCTAGCTTTCGATCTGTTGTTTCTTGCCCTGAACTGCCGCCGGGTCGTCCCTTTATATACACAGGTTGACGCCCAGTGGTTCACGGAGTCCCGACCGGCTCATAGACAACGTGTCCGGCTCGGTGACTAACTATTACTGCCTTACAATACAAGTCATACACATATGGCGGTTTACTCCTACGGGCCTTAAGTCATCCTTGGGCCTTGGGCCCTAGCCTATGAACCGCCATTTTCAATATCTTCATGGGCTTCACATCATGAATCACCATAGGTATAACCCGGCCCCTCCTGGGCGGGTCATACCTAATAGTTATATCCCCAACATTAGGCTCCGGATTGATTTGAATTCATTCATGTTGATCTTCAATACTTAGAAAAAATCCCTCCTTCTTCATTTGTACGAAATCTCATGACCCGCCATGACGTCATCTTCTATAATCGTGGCAACCCGCCGTGACGTCACCTGTTATTAATTTATACAATATCAAATATATCTTAACAGATCCTTATATTTAATAGCCGTCCCGAGAATCGAGGCGCCCGAGCAGCTGGATAATCATTCTTTGGTCTCCTCGTTTTTTGCGCCCACTTGTTAACCTTCTCCTTATAAATAGGGTCGAACATCCCTTATTTCATTCTCCCCCTTCTCATTGTCGTCCTCCTCCTCCTCTCGTGACTCATCTGCCGCTTCGAGCTCCTCTGCCGCCACGAGCTCACCGTCTTCCTCGTCCTTGGCTGCTGCATCGACCTGAACGGGACCAGAGAAAAACTGCAGCGCCTCCTCATTGCTCCTCGGATCCAGTGAGACCCTTATCCCCTCCACCGTAGATCTCCATTAGGGTATCTGTAGTTCTTCGAGTTCTTCGTCGTTCTTCTAGCTAGCCCTTATTTTAGATCCGAATATGTCCCTTAAGACGTGCGAAACCTGTTTCCATTCCTTTTGTTATCTCAAAGCTTGCTTCACAGATGTATAAATCTCTCCATTGTGCTAGTTCCTCTGCTGCTACAATTTTTTAGGTTTTGATTTATTTTCTTTTCTCACACAACGCTAGATCCAAATAACCTGCTACCATCTGTAAAAACTTGTTTTTTCAACACTTAGCAGATTTTACCCCTGATAAATATCAATCTGGTCATGGCGGCTTACACCACTAGTTGTAGCTAGATTCAACACTTAGTACACTTCACTCTTGATAGATATCAATCTGGTCATGGCGGCTTACACCACTAGTTGTAGCTAGTCATATGTCATTAGGCCCCTTTTAAGCCGCCATTTTGAATATGTATTGTAGTGCTTTCCTCCGACTTAATGAATCAACTTAAACTCGCAAAATTGTTCTTTTTCTTTATAGGCTTATTTCTTCATAATGGCCCCAAAGACAACCACCTCCTGTAACTAGGTTCCCTCCATTATCACTGAGGACACACTCAAGGACTTTGTGAAAACTGGCTATTTGCCAGAAAAGACTGTCAGGCATTATCGCGCCCCCAATCCGGAAGAGGAGAGATCTCAGCCAAAGGATGATGAAGTCCTTGTCTTTACTGATCACATCAACCGGGGCTTCTCACCGCCCGGCTCTAAATTCTTCCGAGATGTTCTGCACTTCTTTGAGCTTCATCCTCAAGACATCGGACCCAATTCCATGTCAAACATCTGCAAATTCCAGGTTTTATGTGAAGTATACCTTCAAGAGGAGCCCAGTATTGAACTTTTTAGGGAATACTTCTATTTGAACCGCCAAAATGAGTTCACGAACGGACCTAGCTTGGAACTTGGCGGAATCTCAATTCAGCGAAGGAGAGATGCTATCTTCCCTTATGCTTGCTTGCTGAGTCACCCCAAAGATTGGAACCAGACATGGTTTTACTACAAATATACCTCTCCGGCTGATGAGAACCCACTGCCAGGTTATCGTGCCCAGCGTCTTGACTCAAAACATCACCTTCCTGAGAAGCTCACCACTGTTGAACGTAAAAAGCTCGCCCCTAACATTGCCAAGGTCAAGGCTCTGTTAGGAAACGGCATAACTGGCATTGACTTGGTTTGATGTTGGGTTGCATGGCGGATCATTCCCTTGAGTCCCCGCACCGGCTTAATGTGTACTTACACGGGTGGCAAAAAGGATCCACTACGTCACAGCTCCGTGTGTTTAACTGACGACACCATCAATGAAATGACGAAGTCCCTTCTGAATGAAGACCCGGCAGACTACAACAAAGTGGGTCTAAACCTGTTCTGCACACTTAACCCGCCACCAGATGTGAGTCTTTAAATTACTTACTTTTACCTTCAACACTCCAATGTTGTACTAACTCAACTTTGATGACTTTCATAGGCTGAAGACGGTTTTTGGAAGAAGAAATATGACCATGAAGCTGCCAAAAAGGCCAGGGCTGCCAAGAAAACCGCCAAGAGGAAGGGGAAGAAATCCAGTACTTCCGAGCTGTTTGAACTGAACGAGAGCTCTGAGTCGGAGGTAGCTCTTGATTCCCTTGGCTCCTTTTTCAACTTTCTTATTGACACTTACTATCATCAGGATGACACAGGGGCGTAACTATCATTTCCTCCGACTCCGAGCCCTTGCCAAGGCAGAAAATTCAAAGAGTAACCCGGAAAGTAAGCTTTTCACAGCCCTTAGCTCATCTGGATCCTCACTTTCTTTTGAAGCAACAACAGCACGAGAGCCGGCGGCAAAATCGGACCAGTGGAGGTGAAGAATTATCTTCCGGCTTACCGAACACTCCAAGGAAACATCAAAACGAGGTCATCCCCGATTTAAACTCTTTTTATCCTCTGGCGGGTCTCATCCATCAACCACTTAATTCTTCCAATTCAAATTATCAGGAGACCTCTCGTTCCTCTTCTGACGACTCATCACATTCCCATCTGTCAGCTTTCAAAACTGCTCTTGGATAATAACAATTACTTAATATGTGCTCCTATATCCCTTTATATTTATACTGACCTCTCATGATCCATGTAGCGGAAAGGCCAAGCCTAGCAAAAAGGCAAGGGTGACCAAGCCGGCTGAAGACCCCAAAGTTGTTGAACTGAAGCAGCAAATTCCTGCATCTGACACCTCCGCACCACAATAAGAAGATCCTGTTCTTGATGCTCCACCAGAGATTCCTAGCTCTTCCATTGACCAGGAGAATGACAATCCTTTGAACACTGAATCGTCAAGCCCAATTAAAATGGCTGAGACACATGATGATGATGTGGTGATTACCAACACCTGATTTAGAGAGCCGAGAAGGCCTACTGTCTTGGCCAAGCACTATGCCAAGGAAGAACACATTGAATGACAAAAAGTGAGATTTGATGTTGCCAACTACTCTCAATTGAGCATTGGTGAAGTATATTCTGGCTATCTCAATCAAGTGCACACCAACCGCGATCTTGAAGTTGACATGGTGAAGCAGACGCATAAAAAATTTGAGGTATGAACTCCTTTTTATTGAGTTATGCACATCCTGTCAACCCCCAAGTCTACTATTTATGATGGAACTGAATATGAGGTAGACTTAGATTAACCATGATCATAAATAATACCCTTTGATAGAACCCTTCAAAATCCGGCTTACAACATCCGGGTTAAAGCAGATCTGTAATGATTAACACTGAATCCGTAGCCCCCAAGGGTCGGTTTAATTAGCATGAATGAACCGGTCCTTTGTATCCTTGTGTAGAAAGCAGAACTTACTTATGTTGCCCTCATGAACCGGCTATGACCATTTGCAGCACAACCGGGTCATCATAAAGTAATAAAAAGACAAGCAATATGCATTAGCCCCCAAGTGCCAAGTATTCTTGCTTGCAAAGTGCTTGGGACTTATTCACATGAACCATTGTATGAGTAATTTCTTCGGCAGGCATTAACCCCCAAGTGCCAAGTGTTGTTGATTGCAAAAGGCTTGGGACTTCATTTCTGTAATCCGAATCTGACCGATCAGAGCTGACTGACGTGAAGACTCGTCTGGAGCTACAAGAATTTGAGACCCTGAAGGCGGACTCAAAATTCCAATTCAGCATGGCTGAAATGGAAAAACTGAAGACCGGTTTTGAAGTTGAAAGAAGCCCCTGGGCTGAAGAGAAAATTGTCGTGATACAGCGGGCTGAGAAGGCGGAGGCGGCTCTTCAGGAGGTGACCACTGAACTTACCGGCTTAAAACGCCATGTGTCTCAGATGGTTTCTGCTATCTTTGGTAAGTCGCCTTGCTAGAATCACATTTGAATTTCTTCCTTGATGATATAAACCGCCTCTAATCCATCCATGATTACTATTCAGGTCCCAGGAGCACCAATATTAGCCAAGAGATGCTTGTGAAGCTAAAGGCTATTTATACACTTGTTGAGCAGCTCCATACTAGGACTCAATGCGCACTGGCCACAATTTCTCCAGCTAATCAAACACCTACTCTCTTGGTTGAGGTCTTGAGGAAGCTTTCTGTTTTGCCTGAGAGGTTTAATGAGATGAAGCGATCATCCGCAAGAGCTGGTGCTATGACAACCTTGAGCCGGGCCAAAGCATGGCTACCAGAGCTAGACCTAGCCAATATATCGACCGAGTATCCAAGCTTGAAAGAAGATGGCACTCCTTTTGATAAGAAAGACTTTGTCGCCTGCGTGAAGGAGATACGTCCCCTTGCCAGCTTGATTGCCAATGAAACAGATCTTTCAAGATATCAACCGACTTATGATATGGAAAAGCAGAAGCTTCCTACGTCGGCTTATAAAGTGATGGATCTCATTTTCTCAATCCGTAAGCACATTTTTGCTCCTGAAGTTGACCCGTTCGAGCTTATTGATGATGAAGCTGAATTCCAAGCCTTGAATGGCATTGACTGGTCATCACCAACCTTCCAGGCAGCAGAGGAGGACAAAGAAGCGGAGAAGGATGATCTAGAAGCTTCAAGTCATCAGAGCCAAGAAGATTGATCCGCTGGGCGGTTCTTATATGTACTCTTCTGAAAAATACTTAATCATTTTGGCTCCTTGAGTCATGTAATAGGCTAGCAAAAACTTTGCTCTGTCATGCCATCGTGCATGTTTACATTTTTCCCAACAATGTTGAGCCACCACTTGATAATTATCCTTTTAAACTTATCATGATATTGATTTGTGCAGATGAAACTTAGAATTGTCCTGCACACAAGTAGATCACAAGAGCCCTTGGCGGTTTACCGCAAGGCGGGTCATAATACCCCATATACAACCAGTGATGTTTAAAATAGTTTATAGATGGGGCCGTTTTAGCCACAATTAGATATAATCATAACAAAAATATCATACATGTGATATTGAATTGTACTGCCGGCTTATGATACATGTGCAGTAAGGGTGATAACCCGAAACTCAGAAGCCAATACTTCCAAGTACTTTAACATCATCATATGCTGGTGACTTAAAGCCAGGCCGGGTTAACAGAAACCATGGGTATGCTTCAAATATGAGCTGTGAGAATTGAGGTACATGGCCTGAATCCCTTTAAACCATATGTCAAGATGGTATCAAGATGAACCGAAAAATGTTCAAAAAGCCAAGCAAAACGAGAAAACGAGGCTATGCTTCGAATATGAGCAGGAAGCTGGACCAAAAGGGTTATTGCATGGCTATGCTTCGAATACGAGCAGGAAGCCCCCAAGTGGTTTGTGGCCTTGAGCCGATCAAGCGGGTATTTATAGCTATGATTCGAATACGATCAAGAAGCCCCCAAGTGACCATAAGGTTTGGCATTGCACCGATCAAGAGGGTATTTATAGTATGATTCGAATACGATCAGGAAGCCCCCAAGTGACCATAAGGTTTGGCATTGCGCCGATCAAGAGGGTATTTATAGCTATGATTCGAATACGATCAGGAAGCCCCCAAATGACCATTAAAATTATGATGAAAAAGACTCATTATTCTTGGAAATGAAATGACAGAGGCCTTGCTTTATCAAGGATGCCGGCTTTATTATAATCATCATAATATATACATTGTAAAAAATATGTACATCATAAGAGCCGGTGGCTCAAGTGTAGTAAGGCCAAAGATGAGCAATATTCCACGGTCGACGGGTCTCCTCCTCCGATTGACGTGAGTCCTTGTAGTCTCGAACATCGATGAGGTAGTACAACCCATCGCTTACCACAAAGGGTCCTTCTCAAGGTGGGGATAGCTTGTGCATGTCAGTTTGATCCTGGATGAGCCGGAGCACCAAGTCACCTTCTTGAAAGGTTTTGGTCTTAACCCGGTGGCTGTTATAGCAGCATAGATCTTGTTGGTAAATCACCAAGAGAGTCGCCACAAGGTCACGCTCCTCATCTAATAGGTCAAGTGCATCCTGGCATGCTCTTTCATTATCAGCTTCAACATAAGCCGCCACACGGGGCGAGTCGTGACGGATGTCACTGGGGAGAACCGCCTCTGCTCCGTAAACCATGAAGAAAGGCGTGTAACCCGTAGATCTGTTGGGGGTAGTATTGATACTCCATAGCACTGAAGGTAACTCTTGTACCCAACAACCCGGCGTCCTCTGCAAAGGAACCATAAGCCGGGGCTTGATGCCTTTCAAAATTTCTTGATTGGCTCTTTCCGCTTGACCATTGGATTGGGGGTGAGTCACTGACGACACGTCAAGACGAATATGCTCATGTTGACAAAACTCTTTCATAGCACCCTTAGACAGATTAGTGCCATTATCAGTTATAATACTGTGGGGAAAACCAAAGCGGAAAATCACCTTTTTGATGAATTGAACCGTTGTTGCCGCGTCACACTTACTGACCGGCTCTGCTTCGACCCACTTTGTGAATTTGTCAACCGCCACCAAAAGATGGGTCTTCTTATCCTTGGACCTTTTAAAAGGCCCAACCATATCAAGCCCCCAGACTGCAAACGGCCAAGTAAATGGAATCATCCTCAATTCTTGAGCCGGCACGTGAGCTCGTCGTGAAAATTTCTGACAACCATCACATTTACTGACCAAATCCTCTGCACCAGCATGAGCCATGAGCCAATAAAATCCATGACGAAAAGCTTTAGCCATGAGAGATTTAGAGCCAGCATGATGACCACAATCTCCTTCATGAACCTCACCACCTTCTTCAGGGGAAACACAACATGGAAACGCCCCAGTGACACAGCGATGGTGTAACTCTCTGTTAGCAATCAACATTGACTTAGACCGTCGGCTTATCTACCTGGCCAAAGTTTCATCCTCGGGCAACTCGCCCCGGGTCATATAAGCCAAATATGGAACTGTCCTATCAGGGATAGCGTGAAGATCCGCCACCAATTGTGCCTCCGGGTCAGGAATAGCCAGATCTTCCTCTATAGGCAACTTGACAGAAGGGTTATGCAGAATATCCAAGAAAGTATTAGGTGGCACCAGCTTGTGCTGAGACCCTAACTGGCTTAAGGCATCAGCCGCCTCATTTTTCCTACGATCAATATGTTCCACTTGATAACCCTTGAAGTGCCCAGCAATAGCATCAACTTCGCGGCGATAAGCCACCATGAGTGGATCCTTAGAATCCCATTTGCCTGAAACTTGCTGAGCCACCAAGTCTGAGTCGCTGAAGCATCTTACCCGACTTAAGTTCATTTCCTTAGCCATCCGAAGACCATGGAGCAAGGCTTCATACTTAGCTGCATTGTTAGTACAGGGAAACATCAACCTTAAAACATAACAAAACTTGTCACCTCGGGGGGAAGCTAACACAACTCCAGCCCCCGAGCCCTCCAATTGCCTGGACCCATCAAAGTGAATAGTCCAATATGTGTTATCTGGCTTCTCTTCAGGCATCTGCAACTCTGTCCAATCATTGATGAAATCCACAAGTGCTTGAGACTTGATGGCCGTGCGAGGCATATACTTCAAACCATGAGGTCCAAGCTCAATGGACCACTTGGCCACCCGCCATGTGGCTTCTCTGTTTTGAATAATATCCCCTAAGGGAGAAGAACTAACCACAGTGATGGGATGACCCAAAAAATATTGCTTAAGTTTCCGACTGGCCATGAATATCCCATATACCAGCTTCTGCCAATGCAGATACCTCTGCTTTGAATCAATGAGTACTTCACTGATATAGTAAACCGGCCATTGAACTGGATATTTCTTGCATGCTTCCTTTCGCTCCACCACAACAGCTACACTGACAACCCGGGCATTAGCATCCACGTATAATAACAACGACTCCTTATCAATAGGAGCAGCAAGGACTGGCGGCTCAGCTAGCCGTTTCTTCAAAGCTTCAAATGCGTCATTAGCAACATCACTCCAGACAAAGTTATCTGTTTTCTTCATCATCTGGTACAGTGGTATGGCCTTCTCACCCAACCGGCTTATGAACCGGCTTAAGGCAGCAATACATCCCACCAACATTGAACATCGTTGATGCACGCCGACTTTGCCAGGGAGGTAATGGCCTTGAACTTCTCCGGGTTAGCTTCAATGCCTCTGTTAGACACCAGAAAACCCAAAAGCTTTCCCGTTGGCACACCAAAAATGCACTTGGCCGGGTTAAGAATCATCTTGTAGACCCAGAGGTTGTTGAAAGTCTCCTTCAAACCATCTATCAAAGTTTCCTTCTCTCTGGATTTCACCACAATATCATCCACATAATCATGAACATTGCGACCAATCTGACCGTGAAGGCAATTTTGCACACATCGCTGGTAAGTCGCCTGGGCACTCTTGAGCCCAAAGGGCATAGATACATAGCAGAAGGCTCCAAAGGGGGTGATAAAAGTTGTCTTCTCCTGGTCCTTAACTGCCATATTGATCTGATGATAACCAGAGTAAGCATCCAAAAAGCTCAAACGCTCACAACCCGCCGTAGCATCAATGATTTTATCAATACGAGGGAGAGCAAAAGGATCAGCCGGACATGCTTTGTTTAAGTCCGTGTAGTCCATACACATACGCCAAGTGCCATTCTTTTTAAGCACTAGCACCGGATTAGCCAACCACTCAGGATGAAAGACTTCGACAATGAACCCAGCCGCCAAGAGCCGGGCCACTTCTTCACTAATGGCCTTACGCCTCTCCTCATTGAAGCGACGAAGAAATTGCTTGACCGGCTTAAACTTCGGATCAATAAGAGTGTGCTCAACGAGTTCCCTCGGTACACCCGACATATCAGAAGGTTTCCATGCAAAGATGTCCCGGTTTTCATAGATGAACTCGATGAGCGTGCTTTCCTATTTAGGATCCAGGTTAGCACGATATTGAACTGCTTGGATGAATAGCCCGGAACAAAGTCAACTAGATTAGTATCATCAGATGACTTAAACTTCAATACTGGGTCATGCTCTGTAGTTGGCTTTTTCAAAGATGTCATATCTGCCGGATCAACATTGTCTTTGTAAAACTTCAACTCCTCCGTTGCACAGACAGACTGAGCATAAGCAGCATCACCTTCTTCACACTCCAAAGCTATCTTCTGACTTCCATATACTGTGATGGTCCCCTTGTAACCCGACATCTTGAGCTGTAGATAAACATAACAAGGTCGTGACATGAACTTGGCATAAGTCGATCGTCCAAACAGGGCATGGTAAGGACTTCGCATCTTAACCACTTCAAAGGTTAGTTTCTTGGCCCTGGAATCATGCTCATCCCCAAAGGCCACCTCCAATTCAATCTTGCCTATAGGGTACGCCGACTTAATAGGCACCACTTCGTGGAAAATAATATTGGATGGCTTAAGATTTTTATAAGGCAACCCCATGCGACGAAAAGTATCATAGTAAAGAATATCAATACTACTAACCCCATCCATGAGTACCTTAGTGAATTTGTATCCACCAACTTGAGGCGCCACCACCAAAGCCAAGTGTCCCAGATTTTCAACCCGGGGCGGGTGTTCCTCTCGACTCCACATAATAGGTTGCTCAGACCATCGCAAGTAATGGGGAACGGCCGGCTCAACGGCGTTCACAACCCTCTTGTGGAGCTTCTGGTCCTGCTTGCATAGACTTGTGGTGAAGACGTGGTACTGCCTGCTATTCAACTACTTCGGATGACTTTGATATCCAGACTGCTGCTGCTGCTGACCCCCTTGACCGGATTGTTGACTGTAACCACCCTAATTACCTTGATGGTTTTGGTGACCCTGGAAGTCGGAACCAGAACCGCCACCACCGTAACCCGGGCCATGAGAACCGCCACCACCAAAACCTGAGCCACCGTCCGGCCCATGATTGTTCTGGAATAAATTAGAATTTTTGAACTCCCTCATAATTTGACAATCTTTCCAAAGGTGAGTGGACGGCCTTTCCTTCGTGCCATGCTTTGGGCAGGGATGATTCAGCAACTGCTCAAGATTGACAGTTGATCACCTGTCCGAGAAGGTGGATTTCCCTTACGACGTTGTCCATTATTCTGTGTATTGGTATTGGCCACGAAATCTGAATTACTATCAGCCTTGCGCTTATCGTTGCCCCCCTGACTCGTCGGTTTATGCTATGGACCCTTGGCGTTGCCACTCTTCTTTCCCTTTTCCGGCTTTTCATCATCAGACTCGGGGTCCTTGGTACTATCAGAGTCGGCATATTTAACTAGGGCCACCATCAACTGTCCCATATCATTGCAATTGCGCTTGAGCCACCCTAGCTTCTGCTTGAGAGGCAAAAAAGGCAATTCTTCTCTAACATTAGAACTGCTGAGCCGGTGTTGATGTTATCCGATGAATGTAGGATAGCCTTGACCCGGCGCATCCAATGGGTCGTTGACTCGTCCTCTTCTTGGGTGTAAGCATCCAAATCCACAATCGACATGGGTTATTTGCATGTGTCTTTAAAGTTCTGGATAAACCTGGCTTTTTGCTCATTCCATGACCCGATGGAGTTGGCAAGTAGCCCTTTTAACCAAGTACGGACCCTTCCATCCAGCATCATGGTGAAGTACTTAGCACACGCAGCATCACTGACCTCCAACAGCTCCATCGCCATCTCATAACTCTCAATCCATGCCTCAGGGGGTAAATCGGCTGTGTAGTTAGGCACCTTACGAGGTCCTTTGAAATCCTTGGGCAGACGTTCATTACGCAGAGCCGACACCAAACATGGTATACCTGCGGTTCTAGATGTCACACCTACCTCCATTGAAGTCGTCGGATAAACCGGAAGATGTTGATGAGCCGCCTGCTCAGCTTCTCGACATGCCCTATCCTGACCGACCAAATCATGAGCCCCATCAAGCATCGGGTCATGTCCACGCAGCTGGTTACGACCGCTGGTCATTGCTTGAAACGACCGGTGAGTCCATGTGTCTGCTATAACTCCGGCTTGGTCAAGGGGTTGAATGAATCCTCCCTCGACTTTAAGAATATGCCTCTTGTTGTACCAATGCTGTTTGAAGAAGCTCCCTAGCCCTCCGTGTTTCAACCACCGCTGGAGAATTGCCTTCCACTGGGAGAGCCACCAATCGTGTCGCCGCAGCAATCATATTGTCCAAAGGGTTGGAATAATAACCCGGTGGTGTTGGCACATGTTGAGGCAGAGTATTATTCAGACTAGGTGGCTCCATCGTGCATGGTTGAGACGGCGCTCCAGCCCTAGGTGCTCTGTCCCGGTTTATCTCTGGTTGGTTACTGGTCCCTGCTCCAGGCGTTCCAAAGAGATTCCTCACCTCGTAAACCAACGACAGATGACTCCGGTGCCTCCTTCTCATGATTTCATTTGAAGCATTCTGATCCAACGAGAACTGGAAGGAACTAGCCTGGATCCGTTGTGCCTGAGCATCCAAAACAGCTCGCTCTGCTGTCATCCTAACATCCTCCGCCGCCAGGTATTCCTTGGCTAGTGCTACCTCGTCATGCAGTTTCGCAATTTCCGTGTTATGTTGAGCTTGATTTGCCGGGCTAACCTCTGCTGCTAACAAGGCTGTCAGCTTATCCAGCAAATCCGTCAAAAACTGAGCCGGCGAGCGCACAGGGCCTCCTGCCCCGGCTGCCATCATCGCTGCTGACCCAGAGATCATTGCTACTGCAGTCAAAAAATTCTGCCCAGGCTGTGTACCAGCCATGAAGATTGCGACCCTATTCGGCGGCTCATAGGGGTCCGGAATACTGTCGCCATCGGAACAACCCCCAAGCCTGCCATCTTGCAGTTGATACAATGAAGTAGTCTCACCTGTAGACGACTCACCATCAGAATAGATGGCCGTCTCACCGCTAGACATAGATCCTTCATCAAATCCCGCTCCATGGATGAATCCCACAAAGGCACGTTTCATGGCGGGCTGAGCTCGGGTGGGTCTTGCACGCTGAGCCGTCTCGATGATGTTGGTGCATATGTCCGGCTCAGGGCCCGGCTAGCTGATCTTGCCAATGAGGACGTGAATTCCCTCCGAAGGGGACCCGGTACCCGTACTCAATTGAGCCGGCGTCGGGGCCCCAGCCTGCATCGTCTATGTAGATCTTGCCGCGACGACTCTTGGTCATCCGGCCCACAGCGTATCCCTTGATCCCTTCAAAGTTGCCCTTTAAGAACTCGAAACCATCGTGCACTGGCCCATGGTGGGCGCCAACTATCGTGGAATAGTCACGGAAGATGTCCTAGTGTGAGGACTTAGTCGTGGAGCCATCACAACTAGGTTAGCTTAAAGGGGTTGAACGGGACAAAGGACACAGGAGTTTATACTGGTTCGGCCCCTTGCGGTGAAGGTAAAGGCCTAATCCAGTTTGAGGTGGTATTGCTTATGTCTTGATTACCAGGGAGTGAATACGCTTGACCTAGATTTTGATCTGCTGATTCTTGCCCTGATCTGCCGTCGGGTCATCCCTTTATATACACAGGTTGACGCCCAGCGGCTCACGGAGTCCCGGCCGGCTCATAGATAGTGTGTCCGGCTCGGTGACTAACTATTCCTACCTTACAATACAAGTCATACACATATGGCGGTTTACTCCTACGGGCCTTAAGTCATCCTTGGGCCTTGGGCCCTAGCCTGTGAACCGCCATCTTCAATATCTTCATGGGCTTCACATCATGAATCGCCATAGGTATAACCCGGACCCTCCTGGGCGGGTCATACCTAATAGTTATATCCCCAACACCTTGTGTGCTATCAAACATCATAACATAACTAGGTGATCGTAAAGATGCTCTACAGGTATCTCCGAAGGTGTTTGTTGAGTTGGCATAGATCAAGATTAGGATTTGTCACTCCGAGTATCGGAAAGGTATCTTTGGGCCCTCTCGGTAATACACATCATAAGAAGCCTTGCAAGCAAATGACTAATGAGTTAGTTACGAGATGATGTATTACGGAACGAGTAAAGACTTGCCGGTTACGAGATTGAACTAGGTATAGAGATACCGACGATCGAACCTCAGGCAAGTAACATATAGATGGACAAAGGGAATTACGTATGTTGTCATAACTGTTCGAACGATAAAGATATTCATAGAATATGTAGGACCCAATATGGTCATCCAGGTTCTGCTTTTGGTTATTGATGGGAGAGGTGTCTCGGTCATGTCTACATAGTTCTCGAACTCGTAGGGTCCGCACACTTAACGTTCGTTGACGATATAGTGTTATATGAGTTATATGATTGGTGACCAAATGTTGTTCAGAGTCCCGGATGAGATCGCGAACATGACGAGGAGTCTCGAAATGGTTGAAAGGTAAAGATTGATATATAGGATGATGGTATTCGGACACCGGAAGAGTTTCAGAATGCACCGGGTAGTCATCGGGTCACCGGTAGGGGTTCCGGACACACCACAGTAGGTGTATGGGCTTAATGAGCCAAGGAGGGGACATACCAGCCCATAGGGGGCTGGTACGCCCCTCTCCCTGGCCGGCCAACCCTAGGGAAGGAAAAGGGGGAGGGCTAGCCCCTCCTACGTGATGCGGAGCATCCCACGTTCATCCCCATGTACACTTCGACTACTCTCCAAGCCCCAAGAGGACATATGACGAGACCTCGAATATACGCCATTGGACACAAGGTGAACTCGCTCCTCTCCGAACCTTCACTTTCCACATGTGAGACATGGCTACTACCTCAAATGTATGTGTTATGCATGACCAGGAACCAAGAGGAAAGCCATGGATCATCTAGGAGCATTGGACAAGACAACGACGACACCAAGCGCGAGGAACAAGAGGAAGAGCTGCTGGGAAGCTACAACGCTCGGACGTCCGACAGCCACGAACGACCGACGATCGAGGGATGTCCGACGCCTGGAGACTCCACAAGCCAGATCGACTCCAGCCAAGGCAACCTACAGCGTCCGAATGACCGCCAGACACCGGACGTCTGACACTCATCAGAGCCCGGATGACTGACGCCGACCGGACATCCGACAGTACCGGACCAGAGCCAAAACATCGAAAGTCCAAAGAGTTCCGGACGACCGGACGCCCGCGAGCGACCGGACGACCGACGGCCAACGGACGTCCAACGCCTGTCTGCGCACAGAGATCGGGCCCGAGGCCCATGTATCCCTCTCCCACTTACCCCTTCGTGGACCTAGACTATAAATACCCCCTACCTCCTCCTAGCTATGGTTAGCATTGTGATAGCTCATATTTGAGATAGAGCTTTGCTCATCCACTTGGTTACTTCTCCTCGGAGCTCACGACCTCTTCGGAGAAGATCCCCCAAGCGGATTCAAGACCCCATCACAAGAAGACCCTTCAAGACCTCCTCACGGAGAAGACCTTTTGTATCGTCCTTTGGTTTGATGATGTTTTGTTGATTTTGATCCATGGATTTGCTTGGTTTCAAGTGGATCTAGCATTCCCCTTCATTTCCCCTATTTCCATCCGTCCAATCCCATGAATTTTGACCCCGAAATCCACTTTTTCCGCCCAAAATCGCGTCCTCGATATCGATCCCGAGTTACCCCAGACTGACCGGAAGTCCGGGCATTTACGGACGTCCAGAGCCTCTCGAAGCACCGGACATCCGGACATTACCGAACGCCTGGAATCCCATTACAGAACAGATTTTACGGATTTCCGAGCCCACCGGACGCCTGGCCATCGGATATCCGTCCATTTCCGGACGTCCGCAACCTGTAGATTCCCACTTTGGATGACTTTTGTTTTGTCCATAACTAATTCATCCGAACTCCGATTTTGACGGTCTTTAGCTCATTTTGAAGCTATTGTCATCCCCCATCCCAAAAAAATACCACCAACATCATTTGACTCCATAAAATTTTGTGAATTTTCGCATCTTTGCCTAGGGCTTCCACCACATCATCCGCTACACCACCATCGACTTCTGCAACCTAACCCATTTTGTTCACCATAGCATTAGTGGTTGTTTGAGTAGTGATTCGAGTCTCCTAAGATGTTTTGTCTACTTAGAGACGGTTGCTTCTTCATCAACCACCACCACCATTTCTGCATAACCTTGCCCACCATACATTTTGCCACCCCAACTTAACCCAATTTTGTTTGAGCTTGTTTGAGTTGTGGCTTGTGTCTACTAAGGTGTTTCGGCTACTTAGGGACGGCAACTTCAACTCCGACACGTGTATAGCCCATCATTCCACTTCCGCATTGCCAAGTGCAAACCACCACCGCTTTCCGCTACCACCATTTGACTTTTGTCCTTGAGATTTTGAGTTTGCGACTTTTCCGTTTCCTAGGGTGTTTCGGCTAACTAGGAACGAGTCGACATCGGCAACACCGCCTCTCATCATCACCAAGGACGGTAACCTCGATGACATCATTGTACATTCTCCTTGCCATTACATTGTTAACCCCTAGCCCATTTTGCGCCACTTGCCTGACTAGCCATTGAGTATTGCCGGCAACGTTACTTTTGCACATTAGTGATCTACACCTCCCATTGCATACATATCATATCATATTGGTATCATCATATCATATATTGTGTCACAAGTTTGTTCCCGTATATATACAATTGATATCTTGGTTTGTGCATTGTGAAAAAGTGGCCATACAAAAAAAAGCTTTTAAGCAAATAAAAAGAGAGAGCAAAGAGCTTGTAAGCAAGTGCCATAGCATCATACCACATTGCATATAAGATTGTCATATCCGGTCATCTTGGATCATCTTGATAAGAACACTGGGAACCATACATACATAGCATACTTGGGATAGAAAGTTTATCCATTTTGCATCTTATAGGTTGTGCACAAGTGTCGTATCCGCCTATCGAGCAATCGTGCTAGCGTCTGTCTTGAGTTGTGCAACACGAGCGTTTTCCTTGGGTTCCACATTTTGTGCTCATTCCTTGGTTGCACGACTCCATTTATCTATCCATGTGTGTGTTTCTGTGTGCCATTCATTGCTATTGGTATACTTGTTTCGCTTGCGAATTTGTGAATCTCTTTCAACATTATTGACTCTTGCTAACATTTCGCATCAATTTTTTTGTGCCACTATCCTCACCGAGCTCCACCCAAAGCTTTACTTGTGTAGGTGTGAGAATTGACGAGATCGGTACCAATTGTGCTATTTCCTTGTTACATCATTGAGTGATCATTGATACATCTTCAACATCGGTCAAGGTACATTTGGTATAGTTATGTCCTTTCTTCCACTCATATTTGCTCGAGTCTTGTGATGGATAGGAAAGGCATTTCATCTCCAGTCTTCCACAACAACGATGGCGCGAACAACTACATCACCAAAACATTCATCTTCGGTCTACAACAACAAATGCAAGGCACACAATCAAGATTGCGAGAGCACATCGAGAACCTCTCCATCAACATTCGTCACTCCGAAGCAAGGAAAAGGGACTACATTGACAACAAGCTTTCCGCACAAAAGGAGGAGCAAGATGCAAGGATGGAGGAGATTAGGGCCTTAATCAAGTCTACTTCCTCTTCGTCATCTTCAAGGCAGCGGCGACCAAGTTGATCATCTTTGGAGCGCCCATGCGATGCAAGTGCAATTCGTCCATGTCCACATCTACATGGCGACCACCATCACGTTCGTGATCCACATTGTCATGAAGGGCAAGTCACCTCCAAGCATCATGTGCATGACGACGACGAACGACATCTACTACGATCTTAAGTACGACAACGACAACATCATCATGAAGATGCTCCACAAGCGCAAACGTACAAGTCCCAACAAGCACTACTTCATGCCAAGTCCAAGCTTTATGAGCAAAAGAGAAGACCGCGAGACGAGCACCACCAAGATAGAGCTACGACTACCACCACCACTTCGCCATCTTCGCCAAGTGCTATCAAGACATCTTCACCTTTGGACGTACGGCATCTTCGCCTACTTCCCACGAGTTCGCCTAAATTGACATCTTCAACAACAAGGCGACCAACTACAAGTGAGGGCGACACTTCCATCTTCGGAAGCCCCTCAAGGAAGATGGTAGAGCATGTGAAATTCCCTTAGGTTATGGAGACAAGCTACGAGGTGCCACATCATATGGGCCTCCAACACCAAGACAGTGACAAGAAGGTTGAGCAAGTGCCATCCCCTTCGACCACGGCGACGAAAGCAAACCTCTTCAACAACATGAAGACGGTGCCCCAACGGGACTCCTACTCCGAGTCAAGCTACGAGACCCCACATGAGACTTTATCTTTTGTCTCAGAGGAGAGTGATGTTTTGCCACATCCCACGGCATTCATCTTTGGAGGCGTTATGGATGAGGAGGTTGAGAATGGAGACATTTGCACCTACATCTCTCTGACACCCACATATGTCAAGATGCCCCAATTCCCATGTGAGGAGAGCCACCACCACATGAGTGACATGAGTGACTCCACCATATATGACATTGAGAGCATTTCCTATGAGGGGATGAGTGTGACCACCACTAGCCCCACACATGAGAGCATGCCACACATCCTATGTGAGGTTGAGAGCTATTTGAGTGACTCCACCAACCATACGAGTGAGAGCATCCAAGAGGGAGGGAGTGAGCCACAACACTTAGTGAGTGAGGTAGTTGACACGGCATGTGAGGCCACTATGATTTCTAATGACTTAACCTCTACTCCGAGTGTGTTTTGTTCTTTGGTGCTAGGTCTCCTACATGACGACATGTCTATCCTCGACGAGTCCATTGAGGGAGTCCTGGATTAGGGGGTCCTCGGACAGCCAGACTATATGCTTATGCCGGACTGTTGGACTATGAAGATACAAGATTGAAGACTTCGTCGCGTGTTTGGGTGGGACTCTCCTTTGCATGGAAGGCAAGCTTGGCAATTCAGATATGTAGATTTCCTTCTCTGTAACCGACTCTGTGTAACCCTAGCCCCCTCCGGTGTCTATGTAAACTGGAGGGTTTAGTCCGTAGGACAACAACAATCAGAATCATAGGCTAGCTTCTAGGGTTTAGCCTCTACGATCTCGTGGTAGATCAACTCTTGTAATACTCATATCATCAAGATCAATCAAGCAGGAAGTAGGGTATTACCTCCATAGAGAGGGCCCAAACCTGGGTAAACATTGTGTCCCCCGCCTCCTGTTACCATTAGCCTTAGACGCACAGTTTGGGACCCCCTACCCGAGATCCGCCGGTTTTGACACCGACATTGGTGCTTTCATTGAGAGTTCCACTGTGTCGTCACCATAAGGCTTGATGGCCCCTTCGATCATCTTCAACGATGCGGTCCAGGGTGAGGTTTTCCTCCCTGGACAGATCTTTGTATTCGGCGGCTTCGCACTGTGGGCCAACTTGCTTGGCCATCTGGAGCAGATCGATAGCTATGCCCCTGGCCATCAGGTCAGGTTTGGAAGCCTGAACTACACTTCCGACATCCGTGGAGATTTGATCTTTGACGGATTCGAGCCCATAACAGGTGCACCCTGCAGCCACGATGAGCGTGACCTAGATCTGCCATCGGATGGCGTTCAGGAGACCCCACCTGCAGCTGCCCTGGCTTTAGATCCAATGCAGATCGTGCCATCCGAGGACAGGAAGATGGACCCGGCCACGGAAGCCGCATACTTAACAGCGATAGAGCCGAACACAGATTTCACTTCCAATGAGGTCTGTGTCATCGGACCCTCAGACTCGTCTCCGACCATAGGCTCTGAACCGCGTGTATCCGCACCCATCGGATCTAACTGTGCGCTGATGAGTTCAGCTCTGCGGATATCTTCCAGCACTCGCCCTTGGGCGACGTGCTAAACTCATTAAAATCTCTCTCCTTGTTAGGAAACTCCTGGACGAACTATGTCTGGCTTGATTGGGAAGCAGACAACGAAGGAATTCATTACCCACCCGCCGCCCACTTAATAGCCATTGTCGACGACTCAACCGACATGCTTGATTTCGACTCCGAGGACATCGACGGTATGGACAACGATACCGGAGAAGAATGGGAACCACCGCCCCCAGGGCGCTGGACATCCACCTCATCGTATGACATATATATGGTGGACACACCCAAAGAAAGCAATGTCGATGATCAAAAGGATGCAACGAAGGATAATTCTCTTGAAAAGCAAACAAAGCACCGATGTTAGCGGCGGCGCTCTAAACCCCGCCATAGCAAAAACAACGATACCGACACAAGAAAGAGTAACACCCCGGACAATGCTAAAGATAATGACGACCCTGCGGACCTAGCGATGGAGTAGGGGGACGGCGAGCACAGTCTGAGGCCGCTGTCCGATCACAACGATGCCTAAGACAAAACTTATAAACCTGTCTCCGGAGAGGAGAACAGGTCGGACGATGATGCACACGTCATCCCGGAAAAGCACTTGGAACAAGAGCACCTCCATAAAAGGCTTATTGCCACCGCGAGGAGTTTGAAGAAGCAGAAGCAATGGCTTAAAGCCGCGCAGGATACGCTCAACCATAGATGGAACGAAGTGCTCGACACTGATGAAAGATACGGCGGTGATTGCCAGACAAAGAGCTACCCAAAACGTAAGCTACTGCCCGAATTCGACGACGAGGCTATCGCGCCCATTCCGCCGAAAAACAATACAGCCAATCTGCCAGACCGACCACCCCGTGGCCGAGACAAAGCGGCTAATGACACCGCACACAAGTCAGTACACGATCTACGTGAGCACATGGACAAAAGAGATGGTATGATCAGGTCCATCTATGGATCTAGGAAACATGTTCCTACGTAGGATCACGGCCACCAAACCGACTATACTGATCGACGGGCGGCTCGGAATCAACACTGAACACTACAGTCGTCGGACCCATGCCACGGCACAGCCAAGTACAGGGGTGCCGCACACCCCTTGTGCTTCACCGATGAGGTGCTGGATCATGAATTTCCAGAGGGGTTTTAACCCGTAAACATCGAGGCATACGACGGAACGACAGACCCTACAATCTGGATTGAGGACTTTATTCTTCACATTCATATGGCTCGCGAAGGCGATCTCCACGCCATCAAATACCTGCCCCTCAAGTTGAAAGGACTAGCTCGACACTAGTTGAAAAGCCTCCCCAAAAATTCAATTGGAAGTTGGGAGGAACTCGAGGACGCTTTCAGGGCTAATTTTCAAGGGACCTATGTCTGACCTCCGGATGCAGATGATTTAAGTCACGTAATCCAACAACCCAGAGAGTCAGCCCGTAAGCTTTGGAGCAGATTTCTCACCAAGAAGAACCAAATCATCGACTGTCCGGACGATGAAGCCCTAGCAGCTTTCAAACATAGTGTCCGGGACGAATGGCTTGCCAGACACCTTGGCCAAGAAAAGCCGAGGACAATGGCATCCCTAACAACTCTTATGACCCGGTTTTGCGCGGGCGAGGACAATTGGTTGGCCCGCAGCGGCACCAGCGACCCAGGCACATTCGAAATCAGGGATGGCAATGGAAAGCTGCGACGGAATAAAAACAAGCGTTGAAATAATGAAGACAACCAGACAATAGAGCGGTAAACGCCGAATTCAGGGGCTCTAGACTAAATAAAATTCTAGATGGGTCCTGTCAGATTCATGGCACCCCCGAGAAACCTATGAATCACACCAATAGAGAATGCTGGGTTTTCAAGCAAGCCGACAAGCTAAATGCCGAACACAAAGGGAGGGAGCCGCCAAGTGAAGATGAGGACGAGCCTCGCCAACCGAACACTGGGGGACAGAAAAAATTCCCATCGGAGGTCAAAACAATGAACATGATTTACGCCACTCACATACCAAAGAGGAAGCGCAAACGCTAACTCTGAGATGTATATGTTGTAGAGCCTGTCGCCCCCAAATTCAACCCATGGTTGGACTGCGCGACCACTTTCGATCGCAGGGATCATCCGACTAGTATCCGTCATGGAGGTTTGGCTGCCTTGGTGCTCGACCCAATAATCGACGGCGGCAGTAGTCTTAATCTGATATATCAGGACACTGTCTGCAAGATGGGGATAGACCCATCAAGAATCAACCAAAGCAGTACCACCTTTAAAGGATTAATACCAGGCGTAGAGGCCCGCTGCACGGGCTCTTTAACATTAGAGGTTGTATTCGGTTCTCCCAACAACTTTCGAAGCGAAGAACTAATCTTCGACATCGCTCCATTCCGAAGCGGCTATCATGCACTACTCGGAAGAACGGCCTTCACTCGTTTCAATGCAATACCGCATTACGCTTATCTCAAACTTAAGATGCCCGGTCCACGCGGCTGTCGGTGTCAAAACCGGCGGATCTCGGGTAGGGGGTCCCGTACTGTGCGTCTAAGGCTAATGGTAACAGGAGACTGGGGACACGATGTTTACCCAGGTTCGGGCCCTCTCGATGGAGGTAATACCCTACTTCCTGCTTGATTGATCTTGATGATATGAGTATTACAAGAGTTGATCTACCATGAGATTAGAGAGGCTAAACCCTGGAAGCTAGCCTATGGTATGATTGTTGTTGTTGTCCTACGGACTAAACCCTCCGGTTTATATAGACACCGGAGGGGGCTAGGGTTACACAGAGTCGGTTACACAGAAGGAGATCTATAATCTGGATCGCCAAGCTTGGCTTCCATGCAAAGGAGAGTCCCATCTGGTCATGGGATGAAGTCTTCAATCTTGTATCTTCATAGTCCAACAGTCCGGCCAAAGTATATAGTCCGGCTGTCCGGATACCCCCTTATCCAGGACTCCCTCAGTAGCCCCCGAACCAGGCTTCAATGACGATGAGTCCGGTGCGCAGATTGTCTTCAGCATTGCAAGGCGGGTTCTTCTCTGAATCCAGCGTACTCATTGTAGAGAACAGTGTCCGGCCTCCTAGTAATGTTTGTACTCCTCGGCCTCTGTGCTTCAATAATGGCCACCTCCACATGTCGAGCGAAGATGAGGGGCCGGGGCATTTTTACATTTGCCACCCTAATCCCGTAGGCGAGCCGTCTATTTGAAGAGACGGGGATCCTCAGGTCCAAATCACACCACCTTCTCCCGAGCAAGCATTCCGTAGAGATTGCCCGAAAGAGGCCATCCCATCATGACCGGTCGCCGCAGCTCTGCCTGTCGCTCCCCTAGCTTGAAACCAGGGGATTGGGAAAAGTGTTTCATCCCTCACAGCCGCCTAATAGAGCTGCAGACCCAAGGGTTCCTTCCGCCCGCATACATGGTCCCCGTCTGATCCGGACTAGCCACTTATAATGGCGGGGAGCAAGCGGAGAGATTCCCTAACCTGTCTTGGGGGGAGCGGGTATGCCTTGTCCCATATCTACTAAGAGGAGTCAGGTTTCCAATCCACCCATTCCTCTGCGGGCTCCTGGAGTTCTACGGTCTCAATTTGCATAATCTTACCCCCGCCTCCATACTGCACATCGCGGGTTATGTTGCCCTCTGCGAGCTGTCCGTGGGTTGTGAAGCTCATTTCGAGCTATGGAAGAGGTTATTTTGCCTCATCCCCCGCAACCAGGAGGGATCTATATATCAAGTGGGCGGAGCCGAAATATGGCGTGTCGCCCAGACCAGATACCTGTCCAGTACTCCAAAGAAGACGCCCGAAGACGGGCCTTCGGAGTGGTTTTATGTTGATGGCGTTCCCCTTCCGGACCCAGTCCGGACTGGCCTTCCCGAGTTTACAACTACTCCACTGAAGAAACGCCAAAGCTGGCGCCCTTGGAGCCCCCAGGAGGAAGACAACAGAGAAGTCCTTTATCTAATGAGCAGGATAAAGACCCTGGCCAAATCAGGACTGACTATAATCGAAGTTATGTCAATATGCGTAATACGGGGAGTGCAGCCACTTCAATATAGGGGGAAACCCATGTGGCACTTCAATGGAGAAGACGATGCCTCCCGCTGCGGTCGCAAAGGTCCGGACTCCGCCACGTCTCTGGCGAGGATACTGTCCGATTTGTATAAAGGAGAAGAAGAGGAGTTCCTCCGCATTAAACCGCGGGACGGATTTTCCATGTACAACCCCCGGAGCTGGGTAAGCTGTCATCCTTTACTGGACTCTGTCCATTCTTACCTCCTTTGCCACAATTATTTACCTCGCTGTTTCAAATTAGGAACTAAGGAAGGCCGTGAAAGACTTCAGCAGCCCCTCTCCGCAGCCAGAGGATCCTGGCCGGGCTCTCGACCCCGGACTTGAAGAAGATCCAGACATATCCGTGGAATTTGTCAACGGGACTTTCTATCAGGCAAGCAGCAGCGGCTCTTTAGTGGCCATCATCGCGGATTATCCCGGACTGCTTCCTGTGTCGCATGTAAGTGATGTCGGGGTCCCAACTTTCCGAAAGGATTCCTTCATTATGCCATACCTTATGCTCACACGCCGTATTTTTATAGAAACGGCCATCAGGACGCTGCACGGAACCCGCAGGGGCTTCTCAATAAGAGGCGCCTAGGCAAGGTAGGCTTAAAAGGAAGGCAGTTAGGACCGAGACGCAGGCGCAGAGGTATTCATTAAACTTGCCCCGTGGTTATTTGGTCTTTTGTCGAGATGTGACAGCTTTAATTATGACCTGGCAGAAAATGTCGGACTATATCCGGGGACCCTACCGGCCATGCCTCCAGCAGCCGGATTCCTGAACTAGATTCAGGGGCGGAGGTTGATGTGGGGACAACGCCGAACTGTCCTCCTGTGGAGGATATGGATAGGCTTTCCGCCACAAATTCTGAAGTGGAGAGCGCCATGAATCACCGGCGCCATCGGGCCGTACTTCGCAGTGGTATTTTTTCCAAAAAGGCATTTAATGCCTTCAATTCTGGACACGCATATATCCGCGCTACTCAAGATGGACTTGCAAGAGCAACGGACCAGTATGTGAAGGATATACGGCTAAGAAAATTTAATAAGTATGTGTAGTAGTAGCCCCCGAGACTTGAAATAGTTGGCACAACTGTTTTAAGGATCATTAAATGCATAGGTTCTTGTAGAGAAGAATGCCCAATTGTCTCAAGAGCTAGAGGAATGTAAGGCCCAAATGAAGGCCAATGTTGTCGAACAAGAGGAATCCAAAAAGGCCTCTTCTGGTAATATTTTCCTTCTACCAGTTTGTTTGTTCGGCATGGTTTATAAATCTGACGAAAGATTCGGCAGACAATCCCAGAGAAAATCCGAAGACTGCGGGAGATAATGAGCCGCACCTGCGAAGTCAGCTGAAGGCGGGCAAACGCGTGCTTACGCAGACTATTCAGGAGAAAAATAAGCTCCAAGATGCTAATATCCGACTGAGCGTCGAGTTGAAAGATGTTCGGGCTCAGATCGCGGACTCCGTGAAGGAGGACAGGAGACTTCGACGCGGCATTTATAGTAAGTGCTTCAGACGAGCTGCAAAACAGTTCGGCGAGGAAGCGAATTAACAGAGTTATGTCTGCAGGTATGTTGACAGGCCGACCTGGAGAGGAGATGCCTGGATCCACAGGTGATTTGCTGCAAGATCTGTCACAACTGCACGAGTGAGCTCGGTAGGTGATGCAGGGTATTGCCCAGGCCTTGTGGCCGTCTTCTGCCATGCCAGGAGGCATGAGCGAGCTTGTAGAGATGCTCAAAGGAGCACGGCGGCGCTTCCGCTTATGGAAGATATCAGCTTGCCGGCAAGGTGCGAGGGAAGCTTGGGCCATGGTGAAGACGCAATACGCCAGGGCTGACCCGAACCATATGGCCGAAGTCGGACCGGTGGGGTCAGATGGGCAAGAAATATCCGTTAGTCTGGTATATGACCAAGTAGCGTTAGCTGCAAAGTATTCTCAACAGGATTGTAAGCTAGACAGCCTGTTGGATGGTATAGAGGAAGAGTACAACTAGTCTAAATGAATATGTAATTTGAATGGACTTATGTACTCCCTAGCCGGATTGGAAATCATTTGTCATGGCGGACCTTTTCGCTTCAGCCCCCGGACCCAACAGTCCAGAGTGTTTCCGAATACCCGCACAGTTATGAAAAACCGGGGTATGCATGGAAACTAGGCGTAGGGGTCATAAGTGCTTGAACAGACAAGTACCCAACTAGTTATGTTATATTACATGGGTAGTAAGAAACATCTTCCAGTGAGAATAGTTTCGTTAGGGGTTCCTTTCTCTGGGTGCGCATGCATCGATGTGCATGTCCGAACTGCGAACAGAAGCGCAGGAAACAAAACATCTGGGTATTTACGTTGTAATGAACGAGAACATCTTTTGTTCACCGACCGAATATTCCCTTAAGAACACTAGCTTTCGGCTTCACCCAGTCTGAGGTACACATCCGGCTCAACCGGCAGTAACAATCACAGAGATGCTCCCCTTATGCCCTAGCTGAATTAACGAGAACGTAGGGCATAAACACAAGAGCTAGGCAACCCAGCATGGCCAAAACTTAAGTCATATCGATGCATATAATGGTGAAGAAAAGGCACATATGGAAAGAAAAATGCATATGTGGCTGGCAAGGAGCCATTAAAGTAGTTATATTTAGCTTCCGAATAGGAAGCCCCCAGGTATAGTTTGCACGCATAGTGCGGCCGGAGCGATCAGGGCATCCGTACAGTTTTAAGGATGTATGTTAAAAAAGAAAAAGGAGGGCGAGAAAGGAAGAAGGAGAACATAATTGAAGGAGCGGAGTTAAGGAGACGAACACTGAGTTCGGCACTAGGCGTAGAATCTTCGGAGTCTGGCCGCGTTCCATGGGTTCGGCTCGAGTCTGTTATCAGATGCACTGCACGGACGGTACGCTCCACCGGTGAGAACTTTATCAATGATGAAGGGACCCTCTCACTTGGGTTTGAGCTTGTCCTTCTTCTTCTCGGGGAGGCGTAGAACTAGTTCGCCAATGTTATAAGTTTTGGCCCATACTTCTCTGCTTTGATACCTTCGAGCCTGTTGCTGATAGAATGCGGAACGGGCTTTTGCAGCGTCACGCTCCTCCTCCAAAGCATCTAAGTTGTCCTGCCGATCTATCTCGGCTTCCTTCTCTTCGTACATGTGCACGCGAGGTGAGTCATGGATTATGTCGCAGGGTAGCACTGCTTCTGCACCGTACACCATAAAAATGGTGTGTATCTGGTGGTACGATTCGGCGTGATCTGCAGCCCCCAGAGTGCGGAGTCAAGTTCCTCAACCCAATGTGTGTCTGATTCCTTCAAGGATCGCACTAGTCTGGGTTTGATGCCGCTCCTGATAAGACCATTTGCACGTTCGACTTGACCATTTGTTTGGGGGTGATAGACAGAGGCGTAGTTGAGCTTGATGCCCATTTTGCCGCACCAGGTTTTCACCTCATCAGCTGTAAAATTTGAGCCATTGTCAGTGATGATGCTGTGGAGGACATCGTAATAGTGTACAACCCCTGATATGAAGTCTATCAATGGTCCGGATTCGGCCGTTTTAACTGGTTTGGCTTCTATCCATTTGGTGAACTTGTCCACCATGACCAATAAGTATTTTTTCTTATGGCTTCCCCCTTTTAGGGGTCCCACCATATCCAGCCCCCAGACCGCGAAGGGCCAAGTTATGGGGATTGTTTGGAGAGCGGTAGGGGGCATATGGCTCTGATTGGCAAATAGTTGGCAACCAACGCAATGTTGGACAAGGTCCTGTGCGTCTGTCGGGGCTGTCGGCCAGTAAAAACCTGTCCGAAAGGCCTTGCGTATGAGCGCTCGGGCTGCCGCGTGGTGCCCGCCTAGTCCGGAATGGATTTCGGCTAAGAGCTGCCGCCCTTCCTCTTCAGAGATGCATCGTTGGAGCACTCCGGTGGTGCTCTTCTTGTAGAGTTGTCCTTCATGGACCTTGTAGGCTTGGAGCATCGCACAATACAACGTGCCTCATTTTGGTCTTCGAGGAGCTCTTGCCTATTTAGGTAGGCCAAAAAGGGCTCGGTCCATGGGGCGATGACAGCCATTATTTCGTGGGCCGAAGGTGTTATTTCGGTGGCAGAGCCTCCGATTACGTCAGATGGTTCAGAATCTGGGGTTGTGTTCGGAGCCGGACTAATATTTCCGGACTCCCCCTCCCATACCACGGACAGCTTGAACAGCCTTTCCAAGAAGATATTGGGTGGGACGGGGTCGCGTTTAGCGCTGATGCGGGCGAGGATATCGGTCGCTTGATTATTTTCTCTGACCACATGGTGGAATTCGAGCCCCTCGAAACGAGCTGACAATTTAAGGACGGCATTGTGATAAGCCACCATTTTCGAGTCCTTGGCATCAAAGTCTCCATTTATCTGAGATATTGTGAGGTTCGAGTCCCCGCGCACTTCGAGGCATTGGATGCCCATGGAGAATGTCATCTGAAGACCATGCAACAGAGCCTCGTATTCGGCTACATTGTTGGAGTCTGTGTATAATATTTGGAGTATGTATTGAACCGTGTCTCCGATTGGGGATGTCAGGACAACACCCGCTCCCAATCCGGCCAGCATTTTAGAGCCGTCGAAATGCATGATCCAATTTGAGTACGCGCTGTACTCTTTAGGGAGTTCAGCTTCTGTCCATTCAGCAACGAAGTCCGCCAATACTTGTGACTTAATGGCCCGCCGAGGTTTGTATGTTATGTCGAATGGAAGGAGCTCGATAGCCCATTTAGCAATTTGGCCTGTTGCGTCACGGTTATTTATTATGTCATTGAGTGGTACTTCGGAGGCCGCCATGATCGAACACTCTTGAAACTAGTGTCGTAGTTTCCGGGATGCCATGAAGACCGCGAACGCTATCTTTTGATAGTGTGGGTACCGAGATTTGCATGGAGTAAGGACAGTGGATACGTAATATACCGGCTTTTGTAGCGGGAACCTGTGTCCGTCTGCTTCTCGCTCGATGACGAGCACTGCGCTCACAACTTGGTGTGTTGCAGCTATGTATAATAGCATGGGTTCGCTAATATTTGGTGCGGTCAGGACTGGATTGGTGGCCAAGAGGGACTTTATTTCTTCCAGTCCTGCCATGGCCGCATCCGTCCACTCGAAGCGTTCGGTGCATCGAAGAATACGATAAAGAGGTAGTGCCTTTTCTCCTAGTCGGGAGATAAAGCGGCTTAAGGCAGCCACGCACCCAGTTAATTTTTGGATCTGCTTGAGGTCTGTTGGGATAGCCAACTGTGATAGAGCTCGGATTTTTGCCGGATTTGCTTCAATTCCTCTATTTGTAATGATGAAGTCAAGCAATTTCTCGGAGGGTACACCGAAGACACATTTCTCCGGGTTGAGCTTGATGTCGTATGTTCGGAGGTTGTCAAACGTGAGCCTCAAGTCGTCTCTTAGAGTGTCAATGTGTCTTGTTTTAATGACAACGTCGTCTACGTAGGCCTCTACTATTTTGCCGATTTGTTTCTCCAGGCATGTCTGAATCATGCGTTGATAGGTTGCGCCGGCGTTTTTGATCCCGAAAGGCATGGTGTTGAAACAGAAGGGGCCGTACGAAGTAATGAAGGTCGTTGCTGCCTGGTCGAACTCTGCCATCTTGATTTGATGGTATCCGGAGTATGCGTCAAAGAAACACAGTGAGTCGTGTCCTGCGGTGGCGTCAATTATTTGATCAATGTGGGGGATGGGGAAGGGATCCTTAGGGCAAGCTTTATTGAGGTCCTTGAAATCGACACATAAGTGCCAGAATTTGTTCTTCTTTGGTACCATTACCAAGTTTGCTAGCCAATCCGGATGTTTGATGTCTCTGATGAATCCGGCCTCGAGTATCTTGGCTAGCTCTTCTCCCATGGCTTGCCGCTTAGGCTCTGAGAAGCGCCTAAGAGTCTCCTTGACTGGCTTGTATCCTTTTAGTATATTGTGGCTGTGTTCGGTCAGCCTACGTGGGATGCCTGGCATGTCTGAAGGGTGCCAGGCGAAGATATCCCAATTCTCACGCAGGAAATCTCGTAGAGCGGCGTCTATTGTGGGGTTCAACTGTGTCCCGATGGAAGCTGATTTTGTAGGGTCCGTTGGGTGGACCTGTAATTTGACCATCTCGTCCACGGGTTTGAAGGAGGTGGATTTAGGTCCCTTGTCGAGTATCACGTTGTCTCTGTCCACTGTTGCTCGCAGCCTTGTCAGTTGTTTGGCCACGAGGGCTTCTGATAGTGCCTCCAGGGTGAGGGCGGCGGTTTTATTTTCGGTGCGGAGTGCGACATCCAGATCACTAGCTAGAGTGATTATTCTGTTGGGCCCGGGCATTTTGAGCTTCATGTACCCGTAATGGGGTATAGCCTGGAAACTCGTGAATGCGTCCCGCCCCAAGAGGGCGTGGTATCCGCTGCTGAACAGGGCCACTTGGAATGTAATTTCTTCGGACCTGTACTTCTCCGGCGTGCCGAATAGCACATCCAATGTGATTTTTCCCGCGCATCGCGCCTCCCGACTAGGGATGATTCCCCTGAAGGTCGTGCTGCTTTGCTCAATGCAGCTCTTGCCAATTTCCATCTTGTTAAGGGTTTCCTCGTAGATGAGGTTTAGTTCGCTTCCGCCGTCCATGAGCACTTTAGTGAGCCTGAAGTTGTCCACGATTGGACTCAGGACTAAAGCGGCTGGTGCTCAGACTGTTCGGAATTGAGGTTTGTCACTGGCATTGTAAGTTATAGCCGCGTCGTTCCATGGGTTTATTGTTGCCATGTGGCAAACTTCGGCGAGGCTACGCTGAGCTCACTTGCGCCTATTATTTGAGGCGAAAGTCTCGAAGACTGTAAATACCGTACTGTTGTTGCGGCGGGATGTTGCTCTGCTGTATGGTTTAAGAGGAGATCCCCGCTGCTTTTTGCTACCTGCCGGAGTATCCAACATGCTCTAAGGCTATGGGTTGGGGTGGTATCCGGTGTGCTATGAATTTTGCATGGCCCACTGAGCCATTCCTCCAATACGGTTCTGCGCCTTGTATCAGGCTTTTGTTTTTTGGTAACTGACTCGGGTAACTTACGAGAGTTTGCCCTTTTAGTTCGGACGAAGGGTTTAGTGAGAGACGGATTGTCCTAGAAGTTTGTTTGGGTTTTCCAAGCGCTTTCCATCGCGTAGTATTTCTGCACTATGGACGCTAAGTCGGCAAAGCGTACTATGTCGCGGCAACTTATAGTGTTGATGATCCCTTTGTCCATGCAATTTTTGCAAAAGAGGGATATGGCGTCTTCCTCGCGATAGTCCTTGACCCTGTTTACCACAAAGAGGAATCTGGCCCAGTAACGATGTACTGTCTCTTGGGGCTCTTGTCTAATATGCGGAAGATTGACTAAAATTGGGTGGGTGGGTGATTTCGAATCCGAATCCTGACCCGATCTGAGACCCAGGGGCAAAGAAGCTTCCGAGCTTAACGGCTCGGGCACCGGGATGTTGCCCAATTTGTTTGACCCGTCGCCTGATCCTAAGTTTGGGGTTTGGGTCATGTCCTCCCGCGAGCAGGTGTCCGGCTCAGAGATCTCAGAAATCCGGACATAGTTCGTCCTCAAAATAGAGGGAGAGTTCGTATGATGCTCCTCCATCACCGTGATCTTGTGGGTGACCGACGGAGAATAAATCTCCCTTTGGTCGGGTTTAAGCCCGATCCGATCATAGTCCGTAGCGACGCCCAGGGCGGCGATGCAATCCAAGAGCTCATTAAAGGAAGTGAGTTCCATTGGATCCATCTGTTCGACATTTTCCGAATGGGCGTGGAGGCTGTTTTTGATGACCCTAGAAGTCATCGTCGGCGCGACAGTCGATCGGGCGGTCATGACGAAGCCGCCTAGCCGGAGAGTTTGGCCTTGGGCCAGTGCTCCCCAGAGGTGATGTTGTCCCTGACAACGAGGCGAGCCATCGAGCCTTATTGCGACGACACAGAGGAACTCTCAATGAAAGCACCAATGTCGATGTCAAAACCGGCGGATCTTGGGTAGGGGGTCCCAAACTGTGCATCTAAGGCTAATGGTAACAGGAGACTAGGGACACGATGTTTACCCAGGTTCGGGCCCTCTCAATGGAGGTAATGCCCTACTTCTTGCTTGATTGATCTTGATGATATGAGTATTACAAGAGTTGATCTACCACGAGGTCATAGAGGCTAAACCCTAGAAGCTAGCCTATGGTATGATTGTTGTTGTTGTCCTACGGACTAAACCCTCCGGTTTATATAGACACCGGAGGGGGCTAGGGTTACACAGAGTCGGTTACAGAGAAGGAGATCTATAATCCAGATCACCAAGTTTGCCTTCCACGCAAAGGAGAGTCCCATCCGGACACGGGACGAAGTCTTCAATCTTGTATCTTCATAGTCCAACAGTCCGACCAAAGTATATAGTCCGGTTGTCCGGATACCCCCTTATCCAGGACTCCCTTAGCGGCATCATCACTACCAGCGGAAACACAGAGCGTTCTCTTTGTGCGGAAGACTACGTGGCGGCTCTAGCAACCGAACCACTGAACGGCCTCTCCAACCCGAGTAACCGATCGGTCTTCGAGACCACGGACATGGCTAGACGTGTTCGGCGCACCACTAGTTGTAGCAGCCCAGATAAACCTGAGCTTGATTAACGGCTATGTCCCCATATGTGGTGTTGGGGGCTACCTGCATGTAAAAGGTCCATAGTTCGGCCGGACCCTATTTACACTCAAGAGATTGAATTTTCACGGTTCATTAAGATTAACCGACTTTACGCATGGTCACACCAGAATCTTTCACCTGGGTTTTTCTTTTTTTTAACAGGTGACCATCGTGCTACACCCTTCAAAGATACAACACAACGGAGACAAAGGCGCAGACGTGCAGCAGGGCCCCGTCCAAAGGTTGCTTTTTAGATTAAGACCCCCTGTAAACCTTTTTTATTGTCTCTTGTTGTCTCACACCCTCCTGGCACTTAAAATGACCAAGGGGAATACCGGCATTACCGGCGAGCTGATGATTCACCGTTCTAAAATAGACGTTACAGAGACATCAACCAGTGTGTTTTTGAGATCTATGCTCTCACCACAGGCGCTCTTTCGTCACGCCGGATTGATGCACGTACCTTGAAATTCTGGATTCATTATCGAGGGCGGTACTCAACCCAGTATATGTTATAAAGTCCGAATACCTTCAGGAGTGTTCGGCGTCGCGAGTTTGGCCTTATATGCATCGGCTCTGAATCATGTCTTTGGTCAATAGTTGGGTTTACCCGGCTCCCATGTTTTGCTACCTTATGTTCCTCTCTATCGGCTAAGGTGGCACAGGGAGAACTACTGTGATTGTGCCCTGGTTCATCCGGATGAGCACCTCAGTAGAGAAGCTGAAAACTGACTGTCGTGATAAAGTGAGAGACTGGTCAACCACTCGATGACTCAGCGGAATCTTCGCGATTCCTCCGCATTAACGAAGGACCGGTTTCCCGGTCACGTATGTAAACGCACCGTATTCGGATAAATGCGGACATACTAGGGGCTATATAGTAGTCCCATCGTCAAACTCCTATGGCTAAGTGAAAGTGTTAAAGCTATATAGTTTGATTGCCTCATTCGCCGCGCTACCACCTCCTTAACGGACCAAGACGTTGGATCAAGTGTGATTACGTGCTTTGTCGAACACCCCCACATTATATGCGAGGGGCTGAAGCCGACGACTCCAAACTTTCAGGTTATATTCACATATGCATAAGCGGCCGCACAGGAGGCACTACAATACTTTACGGGCAAAAGTATAAATATAGCCTTTATTACCAAAAGTATCGTTTTTACAATTAAGATACATATCATTCGAACATGGTATTCTTTGAGCACTGAGCCTCTATTAAACGGGCACCTTCTAAGACTTCTTCAAAATAGTGCTCGGGCAAGTCCTGGCCCCCGAGCGGACCCCTGGTTGCAATACCGGTGGCCTCCATCTTTGCCCAGTATGTCTTAACACAGGCAAAGGCCATCCGCGCACCCTCTATGCACGCCGACTGCTTGACAGCGTCGATATGCGGCACAACACGAATAAATCGTTGCACCAAACCAAAATAACTATCCGGACTTGGTTCCTTCGGCCACATGTGATCCACGACGGCCTTCATGGCAAGCCCGGATAACCTATGGAACTCAGCCCATTTGGCCATTTGCTCATTCAACAACAGTGGATGCCTTGGAGTACTGAACTGCGACCAGAACAATCTTTCCGTTTCATGATCTTCTTGATCTTTGAAATACTGCGTCGCATCAGTAGCACTCTTTGACAAATCCAAGTATGCGTCTACAGAACTCCACAACTGATCAAGAGGGGCATACTTTGGATTGCCGAATTTGGTTCACAATAAAAAGGGCTTCCCAACCACGATCTCACCGGCTTGCCGGAGCTCCTCTCGAGCCGCTCTGATCTTAGAGCGAGTTTCCTTTGCTGCTTGTAAATCCTTTTCTAGGTCGGCCGTTTTTGCTTGGTTTCCCTTTCGAGAAGCTCATATCGGCTAGCGGCATTTTGTAGCTCAAGAGCCATGTTGGCTATTCTATCCTCACTTTGGCGATGAGCAGCCTGTTCGGCTTTTAATTCATCAGCTTCCTTCACGGCAGCCGCATTGCTACTCCTGGCTTGCTCCTTGGCCCGGGAAAGCTCTGCCCGAAGGGTCTCCACGGCGGCAGCACCATCTGAGGTCAAAGCATATCATAAATCCTAGCATCATGCTCTTATTAATATTCGCTGACCACCCAAATATACATACTCTGTGCCTCGTCAAGCCGCTTGTTCACAAGCGTGATTTCTGCATCCGCCACATCAAGTTGCCGCTTCAGCTTGGCAAATTCAGCAGTCCAGTCAGCCGCCAGAGCTGCAGCCGCCTGTGTACAAAATTGGTACCATCATTACCTGAGACTATGATCCTCTGCTCGCTCCTTCCAGATGGCAACCAGAGACTCAGGGGCTACCATCTATACAAAGTACACCTTGCGTTTATGGTACAATCAAAAAATATCACTTTGCGTACCTCAAAGCCTCTTAGCAGGCTCGTAAAAGCTTCATTCAACCTGCTTTTTGTGGACGAAATCCTCTCAACCACCATACCCATTAAGGTACGATGTGCCTCTGAGATAGCCGCTTGCTATAGAAGACCCGTCAATGTGTCCGGTTGTATATCGAACAGTCCATGGCTTTTTCTGTTGGTCTCTCTAGGAGCTGAAAACCCCGGACTTCGGGCGGCCGAAGAGTTACCTTCTGGTCTTTGTTGATCGGGAGAGATCCTCCGGGACGACACCTCAGGGAGGAGGAATTTCACTCTCCATCATCTCTGGAAGAAGATCCCCCGAAGACGAACATTGTTGAGGGAGGCTATAAGCCGAACTGCAAAACATATGTCTCGGTCGTTACTCTCAGGGAAAGAACAGGGTACGCTTACTAAGCACCTTTGTTCACTTACGGCTCGGTTAACGGCTACCCCCCTATGGGCGTTGTGCGGCAATGCTGCCCTCCGGGGCAGGGCCCCCTGGTGAAGGTTTCTTCCCTCGTTTGGAGACCTCTGCTTCCAAGTCTTCAGGGGCGATCCTTTTCTTCCCTCGTTTGGAGACCTCTGCTTCCAAGTCTTCGGGGGCGGTCCTTTTCTTCCCGTGGGGAGAGGGGATGCTAGATTCTCCTCCCCGCTCATCCTCCGACACGGGGGTACTAATTTCCCCAGTTAGGATGTGTAATGTACCTCCAGCATGAAGTCCGGTTTTGGCTTTCCCATTCCTCTCCTTGTCCTCCCCTGATGGAACTTGATAAGGTGCGTGAGCCAGCATCCTGGTTAGTACATGATCCGACGAATCTTCGAGAAGAGGGGTCGAACACCTAATCATCTCCGCCTTTCTTATCCAGTCCTGGCCGAGGGTGGTTTTTCAGAATAATGTTGTGACAAATATAATGACAGCATGTTCAGTCACGGAGTTACTTACCTGGGTGTCTGGATGGTTGTAGTTGAGGCATGCATCCTTTGTTGTGTCCGGAAACTTTATTCGTGATCCAAAGAATAATTGATACATCCCTTCGAGCGTCACACCGAAGAAGTGTTGAACAGTTCAGGGTCCTTCCGGGTTGAACTCCCACATACGGAGAGGTTGACATTGGCATGGCAGGACCCGACGAACTAACATTACTTGGATTACCTTGACAAGATTGGTGTCCTTTTTGATGAGATCCTGAATGCGGCTTTGCAATGTCCGCACGTCATCAACCGATCCCCATCCAGCCCCTTGTTGACCCATGATGCAAGCTGTGGCGGAGGAGCGGAGCGGAAGGCTGGGGCGGCCGCCCACTTTCTAGCTCGGGGTGCTGTGATATAAAACCACTCCCGTTGCCATAGGTCAGAAACTTCCGGGAAGGAACCCTTAGGCCATAAAGCATTGACGCCTTTGCTTATTATAGCACCTCCGCACTCTGCCTGCCGCCCGCTGATCATCTTCGGCTTCACATTGAAGGTCTTGAGCCATAAGCTGAAGTGTGGGGTATGCGGAGGAAGGCCTCACACACAACGATGGACATCGAGATGTGAAGGAAGGAATATGGAGATAGATCGTGAAAGTCTAGCCCGTAATAGAACATGAGCCCTCTAACAAAGGGATGAGGACTGAAGCCTAGCCCTCAGAGGAAGTGGGAGATGAATACGACGCTCTTGTTGGGTTTGGGAGTGGGAATAACCTGCCCTTGAGCAGGAAGCCTGTGAAGGATTTCGGCGGTCAAATACCTAGCCTCCCTAAGCTTCTTGATGTCCTCCTCTGTGTCGGAAGAGGCCATCCACCAGCCTTGAAGGTTGGGTCCGGACATGGTTGAAGGTCCGGAGCGCTTGGACTAAACCATGGGTGTTGGAACTCAAGGTGGGAGAAGGGAAGGATCAGGCGTGGAAAGAAAAGGACAGGTCCTGACCTCTTTATAAAGAGGATGAATGTCAAGCATCCTCCACGCGGCCGTTTGGAACTTGCCTAAACCAAGGAGTCGTACTAATGGCACAGTTGGGTTACCCACGCCCGTATTGATGAGAATCCCGTGATAACGGGGACATGATCTCTGCTTCGACAAGGCGTGCCAATAAAACCGCCTCGCAATACGTGTAGTGGCAGGTTGGGAAAACGATTTGAATAATAACCGGGCCGTGGCATGATGTCACGCTAGGGGAAAGTTGTCAGCAGATTAGACTCGTGGAATATTGTGCTCTCTACGGTGGTATGTGGAATTTGTTTTGCAGAGCCGGACACGATTCTTGTGCTCAAGATCTACTTTGGAGTATTCAGAGAAGGAACCCGCATTGCAATGCCGAAGACAATCTGCGCGCCGGACTCGTTGATACGTCCATTTTGCATCATGCTTTTATATCAATATTTATTGCATTATGGGTTGTCATTACACTTTATATCTCAATATTTATGGCTATTCTCTCTTATTTTACAAGGTTTACCATGAAGAGGGGGAATGCCGGCAGATGGAATTCTGGCTGGAAAAGGAGCAAACATTGGAAACCTATTCTGAACAACTCCAAAAGTCCTGAAACTCGACGAAACAACCTTTTGGATTTATTAAGAATTTATGAGCGAAAGAAATAGGACAGGGGGCCCACACCCTGTCCAGGAGACAGGGGGCGCCCCCCCCTGCAGGGCGCGCCCCTATCTCTTGGGCCCCCTGGTGGGCCTCCGGCGTCCATCTTCTGCTATATCATCGTTTTTACCCTGGAAAATCGTGGGCAAGCTTACGGGACGAAACTCTACCGCCACGAGGCGGAACCTTGGAGGAATCAATCTAGGGCTCTAGCGGAGCTGTTCTGCCGGGGACACTTCCCTCCGGGAGGGGGAAATCATCACCAACGTCATCACCAACGATCCTCTCATCGGGAGGGGGTCAATCTCCATCAACATCTTCACCAGCACCATCTCCTCTCAAACCCTAGTTCATCTCTTGTATCCAATCTTGTATCCAAAACCACAAATTGGTACATGTGGGTTGCTAGTAGTGTTGATTACTCCTTGTAGTTGATACTTATTGGTTTACTTGGTGGAAGATTATATGTTTAGATCCTTAATGCATATTATTACACCTCTGATTATGAACATGATTATGCTTTGTGAGTAGTTACTTTAGTTCCTGAGGACATGGGTGAAGTCTTGCTATTAGTAGTCATGTGAATTTGGTATTCGTTCGATATTTTGATGAGATGTATGTTGTCTTTCCTCTAGTGGTGTTATGTGAACGTCGACTACATGACACTTCACCATTATTTGGGCCTAGAGGAAGGCATAGGGAAGTAATAAGTAGATGATGGGTTGCTAGAGTGACATAAGCTTAAACCCTAGTTTATGCGTTGCTTCATTAGGGGTTCATATGGGCCCATATGTTTAATGTTGTGGTTAGGTTTACCTTAATACTCCTTTTTGTAGTTGAGGATGCTTGCAATAGGGGTTAATCATAAGTGGGATGCTTGTCCAAGTTAGGGCAGTACCCAAGTGCCGGTCCACCCACATATCAAATTATCAAAGTACCGAACGTGAATCATATGAACGTGATGAAAACTAGCTTGACGATAATTCCCAATGTGTCCTCGGGAGCTCCTTTATTATTATTAGAATTTTTCCAGGCTTATCCTTTGCTACATAAAGGATTGGGCCACCTTGCTGCACCTTATTTACTTTATTTACTTTTTTCTCGTTACTATTTGTCTTATCACAAAACTATTTATCACCTACTATTTCAGTGCTTGCAGAGAAAACCTTACTGAAAACCGCTTATCATTTCCTTCTGCTCCTCGTTGGGTTCGACACTCTTACTTATCGAAAGGACTAGATAGATCCCCTACACTTGTGGGTCATCAAGACTCTTTTCTGGCGCCGTTGCCGGGGAGTGTAGCGCTTTTGGTGAGTGGAACTTGGTAAGAAAACATTTATTTAGTGTGCTGAAATTTTCTGTTACTTGTCACTATGGAAACTAATCCTTTGAGGGGCTTGTTTGGGGTATATTCACCCCAACCAGAAGAGCAAAGAGATGCTCCTCAAGCTACTGAACCTTATGAAAATATTCACTTTGAGATTCCTTCGGGTATGATAGAAAAACTGCTAGCTAATCCTTTTGCAGGAGACGGAACTTTGCATCCCGACTTACACCTTATCTTTGTGGATGAAGTTTGTGGATTATTTAAGCCTGCAGGTATCCCCGATGATGTTCTCAAAAGGAAGGTCTTCCCTTTATCTTTGAAGGGAGATGCAATGACATGGTATAGGCTATGTGATGATACGAGATTTTGGAATTATAAGCAACTGAAGTTGAAATTTCACCAGAAGTTCTACCCTATGCATCTTGTTCATCGTGATCGTAATTACATATATAATTTCTGGCCTCACGAAGGAGAAAGCATCGCTCAAGCTTGGGGGAGGCTTAAATCCATGTTATATTCATGCCCCAATCTTGAGCTCTCTTGGGAAATGATTATTCAGAATTTTTATGCTCGGCTTTCTCTTGATAATCGCAACCTGCTCGATACTTCCTGTGCTGGTTCCTATATGCTGAAGACTATTGACTTCAAATGGGATTTATTGGAAAGAATTAAATGCAACTCTGAAGATTGGGGTTCCGGCGATGGTAAGGAGTCAGGTATGACACCTAAGTTCAATTGTGTTAAATCTTTTATGGATATCGATGCTTTCTGTGGATTTAGCTCTAAGTATGGACTTGACTCTGAGATAGTAGCTACTTTTTGTGAAACTTTTGCTACTCATGTTGATCTCCCCAAAGAGAAGTGGTTTAAATATAATCCTCCTGTTGAAGTGAAAGTAGTTGCACCTATTACAGTCGAAGAAAAGACTATTACATATAGTGATCCTATTATTCCTACTGCTTATGTAGAAAAACCTCCTTTTCCTATTAGGATAAAAGATCATGTTAAAGCTTCGACTGTTGTTCGTAAGAGTAATACTAGGACTTATACACCTCCTGAGCAAATTAATGTTGAACCTAGTATTGCTATGATTAAAGATCTCTTGGATGAAGACTTAGATGGGCATGTTATCTCTTTCGTGGGTGAAACTGCTAATATTCCTAGACCCGATACTAAGACACGTAGACCTGTTGTAGGCACGCCTGTTATTTCTATTAAAAATAGGATATCATTGTTATCATGGCTTATGTGATATGGGCGCTAGTGCTAATGCGATACCTTATGATCTTTATAAAGAAATTATGCACGATATTGCACCTGTTGAATTAGAAGACATTGATGTTACTATTAAGCTTGCTAATAGGGACACCATTAAACCTATTGGGATTGTTAGATATGTTGAAGTCTTGTGTGGAAAGATTAAATACCCTGCTGATTTCCTTGTTCTTGCTTCCCCACAAGATAATTTTTGTCCCATTATTTTTGGTAGACCCTTTTTGAATACTGCTAGTGCTAAGATTAATTGTGAAAAGAATATTGTCACTGTTGGCATAGATGGTATGTCTCATGAGTTTAATTTTGCTAAGTTTAGTAGACAACCTCGAGAAAGGGAACCACCTAGTAAGGATGAAATTATTGGTCTTGCTTCCATTGCTGTTCCCCCAACTGATCTGTTAGAACAATATTTGTTAGACCATGAAAATGATATGTTTATGAAGGAAAGGGAAGAAATAGATGAAGTGTTCCTTAAACAAGAACCTATTCTAAAACATAACCTTCTCGTTGAAATTCTTGGGGATCCCCCTCCACCCAAGGGTGATCCCGTGTTCGAACTCAAACCCTTACCTGATAATCTCAAGTATGCTTATCTTGATGAAAAAGAAATATATCATGTTATTATTAGTGCTAACCTTTCAGAGAAAGAAGAAGAAAGATTATTGAAAACTCTGAAGAAGCATCGAGCTGCTATTGGATATACTCTGGATGATCTTAAGGGCATTAGTCCCACATTATGTCAGAACAAAATTTCAGTGGAGAAAGATGCCAAACCAGTTAGAGATCCTCAAAGACGATTAAACCCCAAAATGAAGGAAGTGGTAAGAAAGGAGATTCTAAAACTCCTTGAGGCAGGTATTATTTATCCCGTTGTTGATAGTGAATGGGTAAGCCCTGTCCATTGTGTCCCTAAAAAGGGAGGTATTACCGTTGTTCCTAATGATAAAGATGAATTGATCCCGCAAAGAATTATTACAGGCTATAGGATGGTAATTGATTTTCATAAGTTAAATAAAGCCACTAAGAAAGATCATTACCCTTTACCTTTTATTGATCAAATGCTAGAAAGGCTATCCAAACACACACATTTTTGCTTTCTAGATGGTTATTCTGGTTTCTCTCAAATACCTGTGTCCGCGCAGGATCAATCTAAAACTACTTTTACTTGTCCTTTTGGTACTTTTGCTTATACATGTATGCCTTTTGGTTTATGTAATGCACCTGCTACCTTTCAAAGATGCATGGTGGCTATATTTTCTGATTTTTGTGAAAAGATTTGTGAGGTATTCATGGATGACTTCTCCGTCTATGGATCCTCTTTTGATGATTGTTTGAGCAACCTTGATCGAGTTTTGCAGAGATGCGAAGACACTAGTCTCGTCCTGAATTGGGAAAAGTGTCACTTCATGGTTAATGAAGGCATTGTCTTGGGGCACAAGATCTCCGAGAGAGGTATTGAAGTTGATAAAGCCAAAGCTGATGCTATTGAAAAAATGCCATGTCCCAAGGACATAAAAGGTATAAGAAGTTTTCTCGGTCATGCCGGTTTTTATATGAGGTTCATTAAGGACTTTTCTAAAATCTCTAGGCCTCTGACTAATTTATTGCAAAAATATATTCCTTTTGTCTTTGATGATGATTGTGTAGAAGCATTTGAAACACTTAAGAAAGCTTTGATCACTGCGCCTATTGTTCAGCCACCTGATTGGAACTTACCTTTTGAAATTATGTGCGATGCTAGTGATTATGCTGTAGGTGATGTTTTAGGGCAAATAGTCGATAAGAAATTGAATATTATCCAGTATGCTAGTAAGACTCTTGATACTGCCCAAAGAAATTATGCTACTACTAAAAAGAGTTCTTAGCAGTTGTGTTTGCATGTGATAAGTTTAGACCTTATATTGTTGATTCCAAAGTTACTATTCACACTGATCATGCTGCTATTAAATATCTCATGGAAAAGAAAGATGCTAAGCCTAGACTCATTAGATGGGTTCTCTTGCTCCAAGAATTTGACTTGCATATTATTGATAGAAAGGGAGCTGAGAACCCAGTTGCAGATAACTTGTCTAGGTTAGAGAATGTTCTTGATGACCCACTGCCTATTAATGATAGTTTTCCTTATGAACAATTAGCGGTTGTCAATGCTTCTCGCACTGCTCCTTGGTATGCTGATTATGCTAATTACATTGTTGCTAAATATATACCACCTAGTTTCACATACCAGCAAAAGAAAAAGTTCTTTTATGATTTAAGACATTACTTCTGGGATGATCCACACCTTTATAAAGAAGGAGTAGATTGTATTATTAGACGTTGTGTGCCTGAGCATGAACAGGAACAAATCCTACGCAAGTGTCACTCTGAATCTTATGGAGGACACCACGCGGGAGATAGAATTGCATGCAAGGTACTACAATCTGGTTTTTATTGGCCTACCCTCTTCAAAGATGCTCGTAAGTTTGTCTTATCTTGTGATGAATGTCAAAGAATAGGTAACATTAGCAGACGTCAAGAAATGCCTATGAATTATTCTCTTGTTATTGAACCATTTGATGTTTGGGGCTTTGATTATATGGGACCTTTTCCTACCTCCAATGGTTATACACATATTTTAGTTGCTGTTTATTACGTTACTAAGTGGTTAGAAGTTATTCCAACTAGTAGTGCTGATCATAACACTTCTATTAAAATGCTTAAAGAAGTTATTTTTCCAAGGTTTGGAGTCCCTAGATATCTTATGACTGATGGTGGTTCACACTTTATTCATGGTGCTTTCCGTAAGATGCTTGCTAAGTATGGTGTCAATCATAGAATCGCATCTCCTTATCACCCGCAGTCTAGTGGTCAAGTAGAGTTGAGCAATAGAGAGCTCAAATTAATTTTGCAAAAGGCTGTGAATAGATCTAGAAAGAATTGGTCCAAAAAACTTGATGATGCATTATGGGCCTATAGAACTGCATACAAAAATCCTATGGGTATGTCTCCATATAAGAAGGTTTATGGAAAAGCATGTCATTTACCTCTTGAACTTGAACATAAAGCATATTGGGCTATTAAAGAGCTCTATTATGACTTCAAACTTGCCGGTGAGAAGAGGTTGTTTTATATTAGCTCCCTTGATGAATGGAGAGCCCAAGCGTATGAGAATGCCAAGCTCTTCTAAGAAAAAGTCAAACGCTGGCATGATAAGAAGATACAAAAGCGTGAGTTTAACGTAGGAGATTATGTGTTATTATTCAACTCTCGTTTAAGATTTTTTGCAGGAAAACTTCTCTCAAAATGGGAAGGTCCCTACGTTATCGAGGAGGTCTATCGTTACGGTGCTATAAAAATTAACAACTTCGAAGGCACAAATCCGAGGGTGGTTAATGGTCAAAGAATTAAGCATTATATTTCAGGTAATCCTATCAATGTTGAAACTAATATTATTGAAACCATAACCCCAGAGGAATACATAAGAGACACTTTCCAGAACATTCCAGACTCCAAAAAGGCATAGGTACGTGGTACGGTAAGTATACCGACTCCAAAACAACTCTAATGGCAATTTTTATCAGTTTTGGAATATTTAAGAATTTTAGGAAGAAAGAAGTAGTCTGAAAGGGACACGAGGCTCCCACGAGAGAGGAGGGCGCACCCCCCTGTAGGGCGCGCCCCCCTGTCTCGTGGGCACCTCGTGTGCCTCCCGGACTCCGTTTTCTTGTATGTTACGTATTTTGGTCGGTAAAAAATCATTATATATACTCCCGAAGGTTTTGACCACCATATCACGCAAATATCCTCTGTTTTCGTTTCGAGTTGTTCCTGTTGCAGATTTGGAACAAGATGTCGTCCCAAGATTCGGAGGGAGAGAGCTACATGGCTGATTATATTGCAAACCCAAAAGTATATGGGGATGTGGAACATTATGGCTGGACCACAGAGGAAGAAGAAGACTATGATCCAAAGAGGAAGGAGGAGACAAGCTCCGATGAAGAGGACGATACACTACCTCAACCTGGTGATATGCATGTGGAGTTCAAGAAGTCAAGCCTCACTAAGGTCCAATCTATCCCACCACATTTTTGCAGGACAGCAAGGCAGCACTATGCAAAAAGATAATGAAACTTGAGCTCAATAATGAAGATCTGAGGGAGGAAAATTTTAGCCTCAAACGCAAGCTAGAGAAGAAAAATGCAACAATTCCCCCTTCATCACCTTCGAAGAAATAATTACATGGGTATGGGCACTCCCCTTGGCAACCGCCAAGCTTGGGGGAGGTGCCCCGGTATCGTATCACCATCACACTCCTATCTTTACCGCTTTATTTAGTTCGATCCTTTTAGTAGTATCTTGATCTAGTAGTTTGAAGTTTTGATATCAAGTAGTTTTGAGTTTTTCTTTGTGATCTCTTTGTGTAAGCGAGTCCGTGTGCCATTTATAATAAAGATTAGTGTTGAGTCAAGGGCTTTGCTATGTTGCTATGATCTTGAGAAAGTAGAAAGAACAAAAGAGTTCATATTGATCTTATGGATAGTGATAACTTCACACATAGAAAGTATGAGGCATAAAAATTGTTGAGAGTTGATGAACGTAGCCTTGGTCATCGTTGCAATTAATAGGAAGTGATAAGGAAAGAGGGGTTCACATATAGATATATTATCTTGGACATCTTTTATGATTGTGAAGCACTCATTAAGTATGACATGCTAAAAGAGTTGATGTTGGACAAGGAAGACAATGTAATGGTTTATGTTTTCCGACATCTCAGTTAAAGTATATTGTCATTACCTTCCAAACATGTTGAGCTTGCCTTTCCCCCTCTTGCTAGCCAAAATTCCTTGCACCAAGTAGAGATACTACTTGTGCTTCCAAATATCCTCAAACCCAGTTTTGCCATGAGAGTCCACCATACCTACCTATGGATTGAGTAAGATCCTTCAAGTAACTTGTCATCGGTGCAAGCAATAAAAATTGCTCTCTAAATATGTATGACTTATTAGTGCAGAGAAAATAAGCTTTGTACGAACTTGTTGTGGAAGTAATAAAAGCGACAGATTGCATAATAAAGGTCCACATACAAGGGGCAATATAAAGTGACGTTCTTTTGCATTAAGATTTCATGCATCAACCCTAAACGCGCATGACAACCTCTGCTTCCCTCTGCGAAGGGCCTATCTTTTACTTTATGTTTTTACTTTATGCTTGAGTCAAGGTGATTCTCCCCTTTCCACTTTTTCATTTTATCCTTTGGCAAGCTCCTCGTGTTTGAAAGATCATGATACATATATCCAATTGGATGTAAGTTGGCATAGGCTATTATTGTTGACATCACTTAAAGGTGAATACGTTGGGAGGCAACACAATAAGCCCCTATCTTTCTTAGTGTCCGTCTGAAACTCTATAACCACAAGTATTGAGTGAGTGTTAACAATTATTGGAGACTACAAGATAGTTGAGTATGTGAGCTTGCTGAAAAGCTCTATTATTGACTCTTTCTGATGTTACGATAAATTGCAATTGCTTCAATGACTGAGATTATAGTTTGTTAGTTCCCAATGAAGTTTATGAACTATACTTGACATTGTGAATTGCTTATTACTTGAGCATAAGAAATCATATGACAAAATCTATATACGTTGTTGTTATTAGAATGATCATGATGCCCTCATGTCCATATTTTATTTTTATCGACACCTCTATCTCTAAACATGTGGACATATTTCTCGATTTCGGTTTCCGCTTGAGGACAAGCGAGGTCTGAGCTTGGGGGAGTTGATACGTCCATTTTGCATCATGCTTTTATATCAATATTTATTGCATTATGGGTTGTCATTACACTTTATATCTCAATATTTATGGCTATTCTCTCTTATTTTACAAGGTTTACCATGAAGAGGGGGAATGCCGGCAGCTGGAATTCTGGCTGGAAAAGGAGCAAACGTTGGAAACCTATTCTGCACAACTACAAAAGTCCTGAAACTCCACGAAACAACTTTTTGGATTTATTAAGAATTTATGAGAGAAAGAAATAGGCCAGGGGCCCCACACCCTGTCCAGGAGACAGAGGGCGCCCCCCTGCAGGGCGCGCCCCCTATCTCCTGGGCCCCCTGGTGGGCCTCCGGCGTCCATCTTCTGCTATATCATTGCTTTTACCCTGGAAAAAATCGTGGGCAAGCTTACGGGACGAAACTCCACCGCCACGAGGCGGAACCTTGGCGGAATCAATCTAGGGCTCTGGCGGAGCTGTTCTGCCGGGGACACTTCCCTTCAGGAGGGGGAAATCATCACCAACGATCCTCTCATTGGGAGGGGGTTAATCTCCATCAACATCTTCACCAGCACCATCTCCTCTCAAACCCTAGTTCATCTCTTGTATCCAATCTTGTATCCAAAACCACAAATTGGTACCTGTGGGTTGCTAGTAGTGTTGATTACTCCTTGTAGTTAATACTTATTGGTTTACTTGGTGGAAGATTATATGTTCAGATCCTTAATGCATATTATTACACCTCTGATTATGAACATGATTATGCTTTGTGAGTAGTTACTTTAGTTCCTGAGGACATGGGTGAAGTCTTGCTATTAGTAGTCATGTGAATTTGGTATTCGTTCGATATTTTGATGAGATGTATGTTGTCTTTCCTCTAGTGGTGTCATGTGAACGTCGACTACATGACACTTCACCATTATTTGGGCCTAGAGGAAGGCATAGGGAAGTAATAAGTAGATGATGGGTTGCTAGAGTGACATAAGCTTAAACCCTAGTTTATGCGTTGCTTCGTTAGGGGTTCATATGGGCCCATATGTTTAATGTTGTGGTTAGGTTTACCTTAATACTCCTTTTTGTAGTTGCGGATGCTTGCAATAGGGGTTAATCATAGGTGGGATGCTTGTCCAAGTTAGGTCAGTACCCAAGTGCCGGTCCCCCCACATATCAAATTATCAAAGTACCGAACGCGAATCATATGAACGTGATGAAAACTAGCTTGACGATAATTCCCAATGTGTCCTCGGGAGCTCCTTCATTATTATTAGAATTTATCCAGGCTTATCCTTTGCTACATAAAGGATTGGGACACCTTGCTGCACCTTATTTACTTTATTTACTTTTTGCTCGTTACTACTTGTCTTATCACAAAACTATCTATCATCTACTATTTCAGTGCTTGCAGAGAAAACCTTACTGAAAACCGCTTATCATTTCCTTCTGCTCCTCGTTGGGTTCGACACTCTTACTTATCGAAAGGACTATGATAGATCCCCTACACTTGTGGGTCATCACTCGTCGTCATTGAAGCCAGGTTCAGGGGCTACCGAGGGAGTCCTGGATTAGGGGGTCCTCAGATAGCCGGACTATATGCTTATGCCGGACTGTTGGACTATGAAGATACAAGATTGAAGACTTCGTCACGTGTCTGGGTGGGACTCTCCTTTGCATGGAAGGCAAGCTTGGCAATTTGGATATGTAGATTTCCTTCTCTGTAACCGACTCTGTGTAACCCTAGACCCCTCCGGTGTCTATATAAACCGGAGGGTTTAGTTCGTAGGACAACAACAATCAGAATCATAGGCTAGCTTCTAGGGTTTAGCCTCTACGATCTCGTGGTAGATCAACTCTTATAATACTCATATCATCAAGATCAATCAAGCATGAAGTAGGGTATTACCTCCATAGAGAGGGCCCGAACCTGGGTAAACATTGTGTCCCCCGCCTCCTGTTACCATTAGCCTTAGATGCACAGTTCGGCACCCCCTACCCGAGATCCGCCGGTTTGGACACCGACATCCATCCCTCCAATGGAGACGACGATGGCCATGGTGGACGATGATGCACCCCCCACATGGTCCCATCAAGATGAAGATGACAACGAGTGGATCTTCGACACCTGACCTACAACACATGAGCGACGCTCCAAAGGTAACATAGGTGATGGTGCTTCTCTTGTCCCACTAGTGGACTCTCTTGACATCGATTGCTCCCATGATGTTGATCACCCTATGGATTCATCACATACTATGTCTTGTTTCGACATGCCACCCATTTATGATGAATATGATGATGAGCATGTTGAATTGCCTACTTATGATGCTATGCTCCATAGGATATCATGTGAAAATTCTTTTGGTCACATCATGTTTGACAAGCCAAACTTGTCATATGCTATGAGTGAGATCTGCCATATTGCATCATTTCAATCTCAACATAGTAACTATGCATGCCCCATTAAAATAAATCCTATTTGCACTTATGGCATAGATGACGAGATGATGGTCATTGGCTTTTGTTTTTCATGTGATGATATTTCCATGCTTCCTTTACATGCTTTGCGCAATTCATCTACTATGCCATGCCATGATCACATTGTTCCAAATATGCATTGTTTTGGACGTTGTCAATATTCTCCACGTGATGTTTCCACTAATGCTCATGAGGAGACCCCCATAGTTTCCTCATACATATTAGGAGATGTTGATGCATTCCATACCTTGCATGATTGCCATAATTGTGTGCACCATATGCATTCCATGAATAACAATGCTCTACATATTTCTCGTGATGCATTACACAATTTGAGTCTCTGTTATGCTATACGAAATAACAAACCTATCATGATGGATGACATGTTTCTATATCATGCATCTCATTTATTTGAGCATTGGATATTTTGTGCTAACCAACACAAGCACGTGTGCATCATGACGGATGATGTGTACATATACCATGCACACACAATTTTTACTTTGCCTTTGTTTTGTGTAGGTACTTATGAACACTTGTCAACCTCACAATCCCATGAGTTGATGAAACGAGCTCTTGAGAGCAACGATGGCTTGGGATCCCGTGTACTATCCTTACCAGCGTTCCCTTCGCACAAGGACTACGCGCATCTCTTCTACTTGGCTCTCACATGGCTATGGGCTATTTGCCACTTGTCACCTTATGCCCATACTATCGTGTTGACTTTGCATGTTATACTTGCCTCTCTGCCTTTGCCATGCAATTGTGACCCTTGCTTGCATCTACCCATGATTCACCATTATGCTACTCCTATGTGTATTTGCATGCTTGGTGGAGATACTAATAGCTATTGCCATGATTTCTTTGTGCCCCGTGCTATTGATGCTTGTTGTGTTGGGAGAGTCATGATGTCCCATTGCTATTTACATATGGCCTCTCGCCAATACATTGATGATACTTTCCTCATATCTTGCTTTCATGCTTGTGATATGTCATGTGCATTATATACGCCCACTATTTGCACACATGACATGCTTGCCATGATTCCTTCTAGTACGTTGCATCTTCGCACTACTAGCTTGCTTGACGTGTTTACTATGATCGCTTGCTTTGTCGCATCACCCATGTTCCATTCTTACTCGCTTTCTTGGGTTGATGACATATATGTTCATGCCTCTCACATGATATATCTTGATTATAGTCTCTTGTGTCCATTAGTTGCCTCTATCATATCCACTTGTATTGAGTGCAACCATACTATGCTTATTGATCTTGGAGACTTTGACACCTTACTTGTGATGCGTGCTTGTTTGATTGAGCCTATTGCATTTGGTTGTTCTCGCATCATATGCCTTTGATGACCCGCAAGTATACGTGATAGTTGTAGCCTCTTTTGATAAGTAAGAGTGCCGAACCCAACGAGGAGCTAAAGGTAGAACAAATACTCTCTCAAGTCCTATCTGCAACTGATACAACTCTACGCACGCTTGATGTTCGCTTTACCTAGAACAAGTATGAAACTAGAAGTACTTTGTAGGTGTTGTAGGATAGGTTTGCGAGATAATAACGAACACGTAAATAAAAACTAGGGGCTGTTTAGATAAAGAAGCAATAAATTAAATATAGCGAGTGTGGAAAAGTGGTGGTAGGAGTTGTGGAATTGTCCCTAAGCAATTGACTACTTTACTAGACCGATAGCAAGTATTATGTGGGAGAGGCCACTTCTAGCATGTCATCCCTGACTTGGAATTCTATGCACTTATGATTGGAACTATTAGCAAGCATCCGCAACTACTAACGTTCATTAAGGTAAAACCCAACCATAGCATTAAGATATATTGGTCCCCCTTCAATCTCGCATGCATCAATTTCTATGCTAGGTTGAAGCTTCTGTCACTCTTGCCCTCCAATACATAGTCCTATCAACATACAACTAACCCTATGGTGTGATCCACGCGCGCGCTCATATGATGGGCACCAAAGGACAGCAACATAACAACAAGCAAATTAAATCAATCATAGCAATTCATCAACCACCGATATGACAACAAAAATCTACTCAGACATCATAGGATGGCAACACATCATTGGATAATAATATGAAGCATAAAGCACCATGTTAAAGTAGACGGTACAGCGGGTTGCGGGAGAGTGGACCGCTGGATATATATGGGGGAAGGTGATGGAGACGTTGGTGAAGATGATGGAGGTGTCGGTGAAGATCGCAGTGATGATGATGGCCCCCGGCGGCGTTCCGGCGTCATCGGAAGCAAGGGGGAGAGAGCCCCCCTTCTTCTTATTCTTCCTTGACCTTCTCCCTAGATGGAGAATGGTTTCCCCTCTAGTCCTTGGCTCCCATGGCTTGGGAGGGGCGAGAGCCCCTCCGAGATTGGATCTATCTCTCTGTTTCTGCGTTCCCTTTTTCTACCCCTTCACCATTTCCTTTATATCAGGAGATCCGTAACTCCGATTGGGGTGAATCTTTCACCCAGATCTTTGTCATAAAATTAGCTTTCTTGCGCCAAAAGAAGAGCGTCAACCGCCTTACGGGTGGACCACGAGGGTCAGGGGCGCGCTTGGGGGGGTAGGGCGCGCCCCCCTACCTCGTGCCACCTTGGACACCGTTTCGCGTTGATTTCACTTCCCAAAAATCATAAATATTCCAAAAAAAATCTCCGTCCGTTTTTATCCCGTTTGGACTCCGTTTGATATTGGGTTTCTGCGAAACAAAAAACATGCAACAGACAGGAACTGGCACTGGGTACTGGATCAATATGTTAGTCCCAAAAATAATATAAAAAGTTGCCAAAAGTATATGAAAGTTGAATAATATTGGCATGGAACAATCAAAAATTATAGATACGACGGAGGCGTATCAGCATCCCCAAGCTTAATTCCTTCTCGTCTCGAGTAGGTAAATGATAAAAAAGATAATTTTTGATGTGGAATGCTACCTAGCATAATCTTGATCATATGTCTAATCATGTCATGAATATTAAGATACGAGTGATTCAAAGCAATAGTCTATCATTTGACATAAATAACAATAATACTTTTAGCGTACCAATAAAGCAATCATGTCTTTTCAAAACAACAAGGCCAAAGCAAGCTTATCCCTACAAAATCATACAGTTTGGCCATGCTTCATTTTCGTCACACAAAATGCTCCCATCATGCACAACCCCGATGACGAGCCGGGCAGTTGGTTCATACTTTTTAACTCGCTTCAGCTTTTTCAACCCCCATGCAATACATGATTGCAAGCCATGGATATAGCACTATAGGTGGAATAGAATATAATGATGGAGGTTATGTGGAGAAGACAAAAAGGGAGAAAGTCTCACATCGACGCGGCTAATCAATGGGCTATGGAGATGCCCATCAATTGATGTCAATGCAAGGAGTAGGGATTGCCATGCAACAGATGCACTAGAGCTATAAGTGTATGAAAGCTCAACAAAAGAAACTAAGTGGGTGTGCATCCAACTTGCTTGCTCATGAAGACCTAGGGCATTTGAGGAATCCCATCGTTGGAATATACAAGCCAAGATCTATAATGAAAATTCCCACTAGTATATGAAAGTGACAACATAGGAGACAATCTATATGAAGAACATGGTGCTACTTTGAAACACAAGTGTGGAAAAAGGAGATTAACATTGCCCCTTCTCTCTTTTTCTCTCATATTTTTTGTTTTCTTTTTTTCTTTTTTTTGGGCCTTCTCTTGGCCTTTCTCTCTTTTTTTTTGTCCGGAGTCTCATCCCGACTTGTGGGGGAATCAGTCTCCATCATCCTTTCCTCACTGGGGCAATGTTCTAATAATGATGATCATCACACTTTTATTTACATAGAACTCAATATTACAACTCGATATCTAGAACAAAGATATGACTCTATATGAATGCCTCCAGCGGTGTACAGGGATGTGCAATGATCTAGCATAGCAATGACATCAAAAAATGGACAAGACATGAAAACATCATGCTAGCTATCTTACGATCATGCAAAGCAATATGACAATAAATGCTCAAGTCATGTATATGATGATGATGGAAATTGCATGGCAATATATCTCGGAATGGCTATGGAAATGCCATAATAGGTAGGTATGGTGGCTGTTTTGAGGAAGATATAATGAGGCTTATGTGTGATAGAGAGTATCGTATCACGGGGTTTGGATGCACCCGCGAAGTTTGCGCCAACTCTCAAGGTGAGAAAGGGCAATGCACGGTACCGAAGAGGCTAGCAATGATGGAAAGGTAAAAGTGCGTATAATCCATGGACTCACATTAGTCATAAAGAACGCATATACTTATTGCAAAAGTTTATTAGCCATCGAAGCAAAGTACTACTACGCATGCCCCTAGGGGGGTAGATTGGTAGGAAAAGACCATCGCTCGTCCCCGACTGCCACTCGTAAGGAAGACAATCAAAGAAACACCCCATGCTTCAAATTTGTCACACAACGGTTACCATACGTGCATGCTACGGGACTTGCAAACCTCAACACAAGTGTCTCTACAATCCACAACCACCCACTAGCATGACTCTAATATCACCATTTTTATACTGCAAAACTATTGCATGGAATCAAACATATCATATTCAGCGATCTACAAGTTTATGTAGGATTTTATGACTAACCATGTGAATGACCAATTCCTGTCATCTCTCTAAACAGATATAAGTGAAGCAAGAGAGTTTAATTCTTTCTACAAAATATGTGCCCACGCTCTAACAAATATAAGTGAAGCAAAAGAGCATTCTACAAATGGCGGTTTTCTATGTGAAGAGAAACAGGCAATCCAAACTTCAAATGATATAAGTGAAGCACATGAAGCATTCTATAAAGCCATACTCAAAAAATATAAGTGAGGTGCAATGAGCATTCTATAAACCAACCAAGGACTATCTCATACCAGCATGGTGCATAAAAGAAAAGTGAAAACTAAATGCAAAAGACGCTCCAAGACTTGCACATAATGCACAAATGAAACGAATTCGAAAACATACCGATACTTGTTGAAGAAAGGGGGGATGCCTCCCTAGCATCCCCAAGCTTAGACGCTTGAGTCTCCTTGAATATTTACTTGGTGTGCCTCGGGCATCCCCAAGCTTGAGCTCTTGCCTCTCTTCCTTTTCCTCATATCGAGACATCCTCGATTAGACACTACATCCACACAAAACTTCAACAGAAAATTCGATAAGATCCGTTAGTATAATAAAGCAAATCACCACTCTAATTACTGTAGCAAACCAATTCATATTTTTATTTTGCATTGTGTCTACTGTAATATAACTTTTCCATGGCTTAATCCACTGATATAAATTGATAGATTCATCAAAACAAGCAAACTATGCATCAAAAACAGAATCTGTCAAAAACAGAACAGTCTGTAGCAATCTGAACATCCACCATACTTCTGGTACCCCAAAAATTCTACCAAAATTAGGAAACATAAACAAGTTGTGTAGCAAGACAGTGCAAAAGGAATCAGAACCAATTGACGTTCCAGATAAAAATGTAAAATCACGCACTACAGCCAAAGTTTCTGTCCAGCACCGTACAAACCAACAAGCATTGTAAACATCCTAAAGGCAAACCTTAGCACATTATTATTATAATACAATGGAATTGTACAAGGGGATAATTATTTTTATTGAAAAGTTTCTGTAATTAAGATTCACAAAGTTCCCATGGGCATGAACAAAGTTTAAGGACGTCCCCCACTTTCACAATGCTCGTCTCTCTCACTTTCACTTCTCTTTTTGAAAAGTTTTGGGTTCCCCTCTTTATTTTTGTTGTTTTTAAACTATATGAAAGCACTCGACAGAAATAAATGACTCTCTAAAACTTCCGGGTTGTCTCCCTGGCAGCGCTTTCTTGAAAGCCATTAAGCTAGGCATTTAGTGCTCAAGTAATGGATCCACCCGGATCCCAAGGTATATCAAAGCCAATTTTAATTAACAATGATTTGTAATTTAGTAGTGAGCACAAAGTAACATATATCATGCAACAACAAAGTCTAACTCTCTTCCTATGCATCAGCATATCATAAAATAACAAATCATGCACACCAAGTAAAGGCCAATGCATAGTATAAACAGTTTCTTGCAATTCTATCGTGTTGGAAACATAGAGAGGTGGAGACATAGTTCCTCTCTAATAATAATTGCAAGTAGGAGCAGCAAGCACATGCATATTATATTTATCAAAATCATCATGTGCAATGGTAAAAGGCAACCCATCAATATAATCCTTAATAAGCACAAACTTCTCCGATATAGCGTAGTCGGGAGAATTCAAAAAGATAATAGGACTATCATGCCTGGGTGCAATAGCAACAATCTCATGTTTAACATAAGGAACTATAGCAAGTTCATCTCCATAAGCATAATTCATATTGGCATCTTGGCCACAAGCATAGCAAGCATCATCAAAAAGGGATATTTCAAGAGAATCAACGGGATCATAGCAATCATCCTTCGGTAAGCACGAAGGGGAATTAAATAATGTATGAGTTGGAGGGTTAATCTCATTAGAAGGTGGGCACGGGTAGCTAATCCGCTCTTCCTCCTTTTGTTCTTTGCTCTCCTCCTCATCTTTTTCATCCAATGAGCTCACAGTTTCATGAATTTCTTCTTCCATAGCTTCCTGCAAAATATTAGTCTCTTCTTGGACAACGGAGACTTTCTCAATAAATGCATTAATATAGTAATTGTATTCATAATTTGCATAGCAATATCTAAGTATAGCAAGATTTTCAGGCCTATAACCATCATCATCAAAAGCTTCATACTTTTCAAACAAAGCTTCAATTTCATAAGCAGCCTTAAAAGCAACAAATTCTTCTATTTGTTCCACATCATAGTAATCATATATACCATTAGCATAAGAAGCTAAGGTTTCATTATCATTAAATTTGCATGAAAAGGGAAGGTGTGGATCCTCCATCCTAGAGCAACAAGTAACATCATATCTCAAGCATAGATTCCAGGCATACCAATGCAACATAATAAATTGATCCCATAATAGTTTCCCTTTTTGTGTCGAGCGATAATCCCTAAAGTATTCACGTTGATCCAACGTGTCTCCCATTATAAAGTTGAATGGGGTTTTCTCAGGATTACCGAAGTAGTACACAATATCTTTCGCATAATGAGAATCGAGGGTTTTAGGAGTTACCCCATCCTCATGAGTAGCAAGTACAACTAATTTTTTTGGTATTTTGCGTTCCATATCCATAACTAAAGATAGAGAACAACTTAGAACAGCAAATAAAAATTACTTAGTGATAAAGCAAACAAGCACACACGAGAATATTCACCCCACGCTATGACTCCCCGGCAACGGCGCCAGAAAAGGGTCTTGATGACCCGCAAGTATACGGGATAGTTGTAGCCTCTTTCGATAAGTAAGAGTGTCGAACCCAACGAGGAGCTAAAGGTAGAACAAATACTCTCTCAAGTCCTATCTGCCACTGATACGACTCTACGCACGCTTGATGTTCGCTTTACCTAGAACAAGTATGAAACTAGAAGTACTTTGTAGGTGTTGTAGGATAGGTTTGTGAGATAATAACGAACACGTAAATAAAAACTAGGGGCTGTTTAGATAAAGAAGCAATAAAGTAAATATAGCGAGTGTGGAAAAGTGGTGATAGGAGTTGTGGAATTGTCCCTAAGCAATTGACTACTTTACTAGACCGATAGCAAGTATTATGTGGGAGAGGCCACTGCTAGCATGTCATCCCTGACTTGGAATTCTATGCACTTATGATTGGAACTATTAGCAAGCATCCACAACTACTAACATTCATTAAGGTAAAACCCAACCATAGCATTAAGATATATTGGTCCCCCTTCAATCCCGCATGCATCAATTTCTATGCTAGGTTGAAGCTTCTGTCACTCTTGCCCTCCAATACATAGTCCTATCAACATACAACTAACCCTATGGTGTGATCCACGTGCGCGCTCATATGATGGGCACCAAAGGACAGCAACATAACAACAAGCAAATTAAATCAATCATAGCAATTCATCAACCACCGATAAGACAACAAAAATCTACTCAGACATCATAGGATGGCAACACATCATTGGATAATAATATGAAACATAAAGCACCATGTTCAAGTAGAGGATACAACGGGTTGCGGGAGAGTGGACCGCTGGATATAGATGGGGGAAGGTGATGGAGACGTTGGTGAAGATGATGGAGGTGTTGGTGAAGATCGCGGTGATGATGATGGCCCCCGGCGGTGTTCCGACGCCACCGGAAGCAAGGGGGAGAGAGCCCCCCTTCTTCTTCTTCTTCCCTGACCTTCTCCCTAGATGAGAGAAGGGTTTCCCCTATGGTCCTTGGCTCCCATGGCTTGGGAGGGGCGAGAGCCCCTCCGAGATTGGATCTATCTCTCTGTTTCTGTGTTCCCTTTTTCTACCCCTTCACCGTTTCCTTTATATCTGGAGATCCGTAACTCCGATTGGGGTGAATCTTTCGCCCAGATCTTTGTCATAAAATTAGCTTTCTTGCGCCAAAAGAAGAACGTCAACCGCCTTACGGGTGGACCACGAGGGTCAGGGGCGCGCTTGGGGGGTAGGGCGCGCCCCCCTACCTCGTGACCACCTCGGACACCGTTTCGCGTTGATTTCACTTCCCAAAAATCATAATTATTCCAAAAAAAATCTCCGGCCATTTTTATCCCGTTTGGACTCCGTTTGATATTGGGTTTCTGCGAAACAAAAAACATGCAACAGACAGGAACTGACACCGGGCACTGGATCAATATGTTAGTCCCAAAAATAATATAAAAAGTTGCCAAAAGTATATGAAAGTTGAATAATATTGGCATGGAACAATCAAAAATTATAGAGACGACGGAGACGTACCAGCCTCCATACTATGAAATATTCCCTTGTCCTTTCCTATGATGAGCATGATGCATACACTTGTTGGGTATCTTACCACACGAACGATAGGTTTTGCACTTCCGCTAACCTCATTTGTTTTTCCGAGTGTTTGTTATGTTCTTTCATTTTGAAGGATTCACAAGGCGGTACCATCATGAGCCATATTGGTCATGCAAAGTTCTACATGATGCGCGACACCAACAGTTTCGAAATCCTCATAAAGGTGAACTCCTTACTTTTGAGCCGTCCTCAAATACACACATTGGATGGGTCATTCTTCCATTATTGTTTCCTTCTTGTTGTCTACATGATACATCTTGCAAACGGAGGAGCGACATTGGAGATTGGCTCTATAGACCTTCACATTGAGGAGCGCTCGCACTTATTGGAGAGTGGACCGCTGGATATATATGGGGGAAGGTGATGGAGACGTTGGTGAAGATGATGGAGGTGTCGGTGAAGATCGCAGTGATGATGATGGCCCCCGGCGGCGTTCCGGCGTCACCGGAAGCAAGGGGGAGAGAGCCCCCCTTCTTCTTCTTCTTCCTTGACCTTCTCCCTAAATGGAGAATGGTTTCCCCTCTAGTCCTTGGCTCCCATGGCTTGGGAGGGGCGAGAGCCCCTCCGAGATTGGATCTATCTCTCTGTTTCTGCGTTCCCTTTTTCTACCCCTTCACCGTTTCCTTTATATCAGGAGATCCGTAACTCCGATTAGGGTGAATCTTTCACCCAGATCTTTGTCATAAAATTAGCTTTCTTGCGCCAAAAGAAGAGCGTCAACCGCCTTACGGGTGGACCACGAGGGTCAGGGGCGCGCTTGGGGGGGTAGGGCGCGCCCCCCTACCTCGTGCCACCTTGGACACCGTTTCGCGTTGATTTCACTTCCCAAAAATCATAAATATTCCAAAAAAAAATCTCCGTCCGTTTTTATCCCGTTTGGACTCCGTTTGATATTGGGTTTCTGCGAAACAAAAAACATGCAACAGACAGGAACTGGCACTGGGTACTGGATCAATATGTTAGTCCCAAAAATAATATAAAAAGTTGCCAAAAGTATATGAAAGTTGAATAATATTGGCATGGAACAATCAAAAATTATAGATACGACGGAGGCGTATCAGCGTCCCCAAGCTTAATTCCTGCTCGTCTCGAGTAGGTAAATGATAAAAAAGATAATTTTTGATGTGGAATGCTACCTAGCATAATCTTGATCATATGTCTAATCATGTCATGAATATTAAGATACGAGTGATTCAAAGCAATAGTCTATCATTTGACATAAATAACAATAATACTTTCAGCGTACCAATAAAGCAATCATGTCTTTTCAAAACAACAAGGCCAAAGCAAGCTTATCCCTACAAAATCATACAGTTTGGCCATGCTTCATTTTCATCACACAAAATGCTCCCATCATGCACAACCCCGATGACGAGCCGGGCAGTTGGTTCATACTTTTCAACTCGCTTCAGCTTTTTCAACCCCCACGCAATACATGATTGCAAGCCATGGATATAGCACTATAGGTGGAATAGAATATAATGATGGAGGTTATGTGGAGAAGACAAAAAGGGAGAAAGTCTCACATCGACGCGGCTAATCAATGGGCTATGGAGATGCCCATCAATTGATGTCAATGCAAGGAGTAGGGATTGCCATGCAACAGATGCACTAGAGCTATAAGTGTATGAAAGCTCAACAAAAGAAACTAAGTGGGTGTGCATCCAACTTGCTTGCTCATGAAGACCTAGGGCATTTGAGGAATCCCATCGTTGGAATATACAAGCCAAGATATATAATGAAAATTCCCACTAGTATATGAAAGTGACAACATAGGAGACAATCTATATGAAGAACATGGTGCTACTTTGAAACACAAGTGTGGAAAAAGGAGAGTAACATTGCCCCTTCTCTCTTTTTCTCTCATATTTTTTTTTCTTTTTTTCTTTTTTTTGGGCCTTCTCTTGGCCTTTCTCTCTTTTTTTTGTCCGGAGTCTCATCCCGACTTGTGGGGGAATCAGTCTCCATCATCCTTTCCTCACTGGGGCAATGTTCTAATAATGATGATCATCACACTTTTATTTACTTAGAACTCAATATTACAACTCGATATCTAGAACAAAGATATGACTCTATATGAATGCCTCCAGCGGTGTACAGGGATGTGCAATGATCTAGCATAGCAATGACATCAAAAAATGGACAAGACATGAAAACATCATGCTAGCTATCTTACGATCATGCAAAGCAATATGACAATAAATGCTCAAGTCATGTATATGATGATGATGGAAATTGCATGGCAATATATCTCGGAATGGCTATGGAAATGCCATAATAGGTAGGTATGGTGGCTGTTTTGAGGAAGATATAATGAGGCTTATGTGTGATAGAGAGTATGTATCACGGGGTTTGGATGCACCCGCGAAGTTTGCGCCAACTCTCAAGGTGAGAAAGGGCAATGCACGGTACCGAAGAGGCTAGCAATGATGGAAAGGTAAAAGTGCGTATAATCCATGGACTCACATTAGTCATAAAGAACTCATATACTTATTGCAAAAGTTTATTAGCCCTCGAAGAAAAGTACTACTACGCATGCCCCTAGGGGGGTAGATTGGTAGGAAAAGACCATCGCTCGTCCCCGACTGCCACTCGTAAGGAAGACAATCAAAGAAACACCCCATGCTTCAAATTTGTCACACAACGGTTACCATACGTGCATGCTACGGGACTTGCAAACCTCAACACAAGTGTCTCTACAATCCACAACCACCCACTAGCATGACTCTAATATCACCATTTTTATACCGCAAAACTATTGCATGGAATCAAACATATCATATTCAGCGATCTACAAGTTTATGTAGGATTTTATGACTAACCATGTGAATGACCAATTCCTGTCATCTCTCTAAACAGATATAAGTGAAGCAAGAGAGTTTAATTCTTTCTACAAAAGATGTGCCCACGCTCTAACAAATATAAGTGAAGCAAAAGAGCATTCTACAAATGGCGGTTTTCTATGTGAAGAGAAACAGGCAATCCAAACTTCAAATGATATAAGTGAAGCACATGAAGCATTCTATAAAGCCATACTCAAAAAATATAAGTGAGGTGCAATGAGAATTCTATAAACCAACCAAGGACTATCTCATACCAGCATGGTGCATAAAAGAAAAGTGAAAACTAAATGCAAAAGACGCTCCAAGACTTGCACATAATGCACGAACGAAACGAATTCGAAAACATACCGATACTTGTTGAAGAAAGAGGGGATGCCTCCCTAGCATCCCCAAGCTTAGACGCTTGAGTCTCCTTGAATATTTACTTGGTGTGCCTCGGGCATCCCCAAGCTTGAGCTCTTGCCTCTCTTCCTTTTCCTCATATCGAGACATCCTCGATTAGACACTACATCCACACAAAACTTCAACAGAAAATTCGGTAAGATCCGTTAGTATAATAAAGCAAATCACCACTCTAATTACTGTAGAAAACCAATTCATATTTTTATTTTGCATTGTGTCTACTGTAATATAACTTTTCCATGGCTTAATCCACTGATATAATTGATAGATTCATCAAAACAAGCAAACTATGCATCAAAAACAGAATCTGTCAAAAACAGAACAGTCTGTAGCAATCTGAACATCCACCATACTTCTGGTACCCCAAAAATTCTACCAAAATTAGGAAACATAAACAAGTTGTATAGCAAGACAGTGCAAAAGGAATCAGAACCAATTGACGTTCCAGATAAAAATGTAAAATCACGCACTACAGCCAAAGTTTCTGTCCAGCACCGTACAAACCAACAAGCATTGTAAACATCCTAAAGGCAAACCTTAGCACATTATTTTTATAATACAATGGAATTGTACAAGGGGATAATTATTTTTATTGAAAAGTTTCTGTAATTAAGATTCACAAAGTTCCCATGGGCATGAACAAAGTTTAAGGACGTCCCCCACTTTCACAATGCTCGTCTCTCTCACTTTCACTTCTCTTTTTGAAAAGTTTTGGGTTCCCCTCTTTATTTTTGTTGTTTTTAAACTATATGAAAGCACTCGACAGAAATAAATGACTCTCTAAAACTTCTGGGTTGTCTCCCTGGCAGCGCTTTCTTTAAAGCCATTAAGCTAGGCATTTAGTGCTCAAGTAATGGATCCACCCGGATCCCAAGGTATATCAAAGCCAATTTTAATTAACAATGATTTGTAATTTAGTAGTGAGCACAAAGTAACATATATCATGCAACAACGAAGTCTAACTCTCTTCCTATGCATCAGCATATCATAAAATAACGATTCATGCACACCAAGTAAAGGCCAATGCATAGTATAAACAGTTTCTTGCAATTCTATCGTGTTGGAAACATAGAGAGGTGGAGACATAGTTCCTCTCTAATAATAATTGCAAGTAGGAGCAGCAAGCACATGCATATTATATTTATCAAAATCATCATGTGCAATGGTAAAAGGCAACCCATCAATATAATCCTTAATAAGCACAAACTTCTCCGATATAGCGTAGTCGGGAGAATTCAAAAAGATAATAGGACTATCATGCGTGGGTGCAATAGCAACAATCTCATGTTTAACATAAGGAACTATAGCAAGTTCATCTCCATAAGCATAATTCATATTGGCATCTTGGCCACAAGCATAGCAAGCATCATCAAAAAGGGATATTTCAAGAGAATCAACGGGATCATAGCAATCATCCTTCGGTAAGCACGAAGGGGAATTAAATAATGTATGAGTTGGAGGGTTAATCTCATTAGAAGGTGGGCACGGGTAGCTAATCCGCTCTTCCTCCTTTTGTTCTTCGCTCTCCTCCTCATCTTTTTCATCCAATGAGCTCACAGTTTCATGAATTTCTTCTTCCATAGCTTCCTGCAAAATATTAGTCTCTTCTTGGACAACGGAGACTTTCTCAATAAATGCATTAATATAGTAATTGTATTCATAATTTGCATAGCAATATCTAAGTATAGCAAGATTTTCAGGCCTATAACCATCATCATCAAAAGCTTCATACTTTTCAAACAAAGCTTCAATTTCATAAGCAGCCTTAAAAGCAACAAATTCTTCTATTTGTTCCACATCATAGTAATCATATATACCATTAGCATAAGAAGCTAAGGTTTCATTATCATTAAATTTGCATGAAAAGGGAAGGTGTGGATCCTCCATCCTAGAGCAACAAGTAACATCATATCTCAAGCATAGATTCCAGGCATACCAATGCAACATAATAAATTGATCCCATAATAGTTTCCCTTTTTGTGTCGAGCGATAATCCCTAAAGTATTCACGTTGATCCAACGTGTCTCCCATTATAAAGTTGAATGGGGTTTTCTCAGGATTACCGAAGTAGTACACAATATCTTTCGCATAATGAGAATCGAGGGTTTTAGGAGTTACCCCATCCTCATGAGTAGCAAGTACAACTAATTTTTTTGGTATTTTGCGTTCCGTATCCATAACTAAAGATAGAGAACAACTTAGAACAGCAAATAAAAATTACTTAGTGATAAAGCAAACAAGCACACACGAGAATATTCACCCCACGCTATGACTCCCCGGCAACGGCGCCAGAAAAGGGTCTTGATGACCCGCAAGTATACGGGATAGTTGTAGCCTCTTTCGATAAGTAAGAGTGTCGAACCCAACGAGGAGCTAAAGGTAGAACAAATACTCTCTCAAGTCCTATCTGCCACTGATACGACTCTACGCACGCTTGATGTTCGCTTTACCTAGAACAAGTATGAAACTAGAAGTACTTTGTAGGTGTTGTAGGATAGGTTTGCGAGATAATAACGAACACGTAAATAAAAACTAGGGGCTGTTTAGATAAAGAAGCAATAAAGTAAATATAGCGAGTGTGGAAAAGTGGTGATAGGAGTTGTGGAATTGTCCCTAAGCAATTGACTACTTTACTAGACCGATAGCAAGTATTATGTGGGAGAGGCCACTGCTAGCATGTCATCCCTGACTTGGAATTCTATGCACTTATGATTGGAACTATTAGCAAGCATCCACAACTACTAACATTCATTAAGGTAAAACCCAACCATAGCATTAAGATATATTGGTCCCCCTTCAATCCCGCATGCATCAATTTCTATGCTAGGTTGAAGCTTCTGTCACTCTTGCCCTCCAATACATAGTCCTATCAACATACAACTAACCCTATGGTGTGATCCACGTGTGCGCTCATATGATGGGCACCAAAGGACAGCAACATAACAACAAGCAAATTAAATCAATCATAGCAATTCATCAACCACCGATAGGACAACAAAAATCTACTCAGACATCATAGGATGGCAACACATCATTGGATAATAATATGAAACATAAAGCACCATGTTCAAGTAGAGGATACAACGGGTTGCGGGAGAGTGGACCGCTGGATATAGATGGGGGAAGGTGATGGAGACGTTGGTGAAGATGATGGAGGTGTTGGTGAAGATCGCGGTGATGATGATGGCCCCCGGCGGTGTTCCGACGCCACCGGAAGCAAGGGGGAGAGAGCCCCCCTTCTTCTTCTTCTTTCCTGACCTTCTCCCTAGATGAGAGAAGGGTTTCCCCTATGGTCCTTGGCTCCCATGGCTTGGGAGGGGCGAGAGCCCCTCCGAGATTGGATCTATCTCTCTGTTTCTGTGTTCCCTTTTTCTACCCCTTCACCGTTTCCTTTATATCTGGAGATCCGTAACTCCGATTGGGGTGAATCTTTCGCCCAGATCTTTGTCATAAAATTAGCTTTCTTGCGCCAAAAGAACAACGTCAACCGCCTTACGGGTGGACCACGAGGGTCAGGGGCGCGCCTGGGGGGTAGGGCGCGCCCCCCTACCTCGTGACCACCTCGGACACCGTTTCGCGTTGATTTCACTTCCCAAAAATCATAATTATTCCAAAAAAAATCTCCGGCCGTTTTTATCCCGTTTGGACTCCGTTTGATATTGGGTTTCTGCGAAACAAAAAACATGCAACAGACAGGAACTGACACCGGGCACTGGATCAATATGTTAGTCCCAAAAATAATATAAAAAGTTGCCAAAAGTATATGAAAGTTGAATAATATTGGCATGGAACAATCAAAAATTATAGAGACGACGGAGACGTATCAGCCTCCATACTATGAAATATTCCCTTGTCCTTTCCTATGATGAGCATGATGCATACACTTGTTGGGTATCTTACCACACGAACGATAGGTTTTGCACTTCCGCTAACCTCATTTGTTTTTCCGAGTGTTTGTTATGTTCTTTCATTTTGAAGGATTCACAAGGCGGTACCATCATGAGCCATATTGGTCATGCAAAGTTCTACATGATGCGCGACACCAACAGTTTCGAAATCCTCATAAAGGTGAACTCCTTACTTTTGAGCCGTCCTCAAATACACACATTGGATGGGTCATTCTTCCATTATTGTTTCCTTCTTGTTGTCTACATGATACATCTTGCAAACGGAGGAGCGACATTGGAGATTGGCTCTATAGACCTTCACATTGAGGAGCGCTCGCACTTATTGGATGCACCTTCAGAACTCCACTTATGCCACGACATTGAGCATTGGTACACCAACGCCTCCATATTTGTTGATTGTGCTCACACATGTCATGCTCGATGGACATATCATACTCACCACAAAGGTTGCACCCTATGCATGGATTGAATCACATTATGATTGCCTTGTTGCATCTTGTATTCCCATGTCATCCATGATATATGAGCTTGTGCACTTCCTTAGCAAATTTGTTGTGATCTTTCTTGATGGCATATTCATACATCATGATCATATTGTCCACCATCAAATTGCATGATAACATACACATATTGAGCATCCATTGCCATGTTCATGCTTTTGATACACCATACCATTATAACATCATTTTGCACAATGGTAGAATTTGTCGCTTTGTGCACCATGCTTTTTCTCCCATGAATGCTTTGCATATCATTCTATATCATCTTGATAAGCTTCATGCGCTTTGTCACGCATTATCTCTTCGCACGGACTCACGATTAATTGATGGACATTTTGTGTGCGCTAACCATTGTATTTACAAGTGCCACTTGTGTTTGCTCATTTTGCATGTACCACATACCGGAGACACCTTGGAGTACTTGGATTGAGCCATGCCTTCACCTCCGTCCAACTACAAGTCCGTCCACGACAACCGTTTCCATGGTGATGAGGATCATGATCCGAGGCCGGGTCTTTCCCAAGGGGGGGGGGGTGATGCGGAGCATCCCATGTTCATCCCCATGTACACTCTGACTACTCTCCAAGCCCCAAGAAGACATATGACGAGACCTCAAACATACGCCATTGGACACAAGGTGAACTCGCTCCTCTCCGAACCTTCACTTTCCACATCTGAGACATGGCTACTACCTCAAAGGTATGTGTTATGCATGACCAGGAACCAAGAGGAAGGGCATGGATCAACTAGGAGCATTTGACAAGACGGCGAGGACACCAAGTGGGAGGAACAAGAGGAAGAGCTGCAGGGAAGCTACAGCGCTCGGACGTCCGACAGCCACTGGACAACCGACGATCGACGAACGTCCGACGCCTGGAGACTCCACCAGCCAGATCGACTCCAGCCGAGGCAACCTACAGCACCTGGACGACCGCCAGACACCGGACGTCCGACATTCATCAGCGCTCGGATGACCGACGTCGACCGAACGTCCGACACTACCGGACCAGAGCGAAAACATCGGAAGTCTGAAGACTTCCGGACGATTGGACACCCGCGAGCGACCGGACGACCAACGGCCGTCAGACGTCCGACGCCTATGTGCGCACAGAGATCGGGCCCGAGACCCATGTATCCCTCTCCCACTTACCCCTTCATGGACCTAGACTATAAATACCCCTACCTCCTCCTAGCTAGGGTCACCACTGTGATAGCTCATATTTGAGATAGAGCTTTGCTCATCCACTTGGTTACTTCTCCTCGGAGCTCACGACCTCTTCGGAGAAGATCCCCCAAGCGGATTCAAGACCCCATCATGGGAAGACCCTTCAAGATCTCCTCACGGAGAAGACCTTTTGTATTGTACTTTGTTGACCTTGAATCGTGTATCACTCTTTGTGTTCCGAGAATCTAGCATATGTGTGACCGGATCTTGTTGGTTGAGTGATTTTTCTTGTGTTTCTCCCCGTTATTCTCCATGTTCTTTGTGTTCTTAGAGGGATCCCACTCCAATCATGAAAGATCGGCCTACACACATGTTAGCCCCCCTTCACTACCTTTCCCTTCTCATGTGATGTATGTGTGAAGGAAAAGGCAAGGGAAACAATAGGAAAAGTTACAAAGGTGTTATCTGGTCAGGCTATGGTTGTATTGGACAGAAAAAAAATTGTTGACTTGTCCTCCATATGCAATAGTTTGATTGTCACATTTTAGAATGGCAGATGAATTCGTATATGATATTGCTTCCCCAAGGGGACGAGACGAGAAAATAGCCTATACATCGTTCTCCGCACGTTCGACTCGGGAGGCACACAAATCCTAGTTGTTAGTACACGTCGCTCCTTCCTTCCTCCCTGTGCCGCTGCCGGAGGAAGCCCTCGGGCTAAACCTGGAGCGGCCGAGGACAGTGGCCGTTGATCACCTCCCTCTCGTGGCGCTTGGGTGGCGCATTGCACCTAGTCTGATTCGAACCATGGTCTCCGAGATAGAATACAATGGTGCTAGCTACTGCACTAGCGCCAAGATTCTGTTCAACTAACAGGGCGGGTTGTAATTGGGCGAAATGAGCCCGGGCCTCACTAAGTTTCTTTTCTTCCGGCATGTTCCTTTTCTTTTCTCTTCCGTTTTCCATTCTTTTTTATTTGTTTCTTTGATTTTATTTTTTATTTTTATTTTCATTTTGGTTTACTTTTTTTCTTTTCAGGGTTTTTTCATCGTTTCTTTTGGTTTTCATTCCACATTTTTTGTATATGTCAACATCATTTTTCTAATACATGTTTAACATTTTTAATATAGCAAAAAAACTATACATGATTTTAACATTTTTTTAATGGTTCATTAATATTTTTGCAAATACAAGATTAATCTTTTTTGTATACATGATCAACATTTTTTTCTATACACACATTAAACTTTTTCAAATTCTTGATTAATATTTTTCAAATACATGGTCAATAGTTGGTCAACAATTTTTGTATGAACATTTAACATTTTTCAACTGTTTTATCAACATTTTTCAAATGGAAGATTAAATTTTTTTATTGCATGGTCAAAAAAAATTCTATACACATTTAACATTTTTTAAATGCTTGATTAGAACTTTTGAAATACTTTATTAATGTTTTCATATACATGATTAAAAGTTAACATCATCTTTTAATACATGTTCCACATTTTTCCTATACACATTCAATATTTTTTCAAATGTTTGATTAAAATTTTGGAATACTTGTTTAAATTTTTTTAATACATGATCAACTTTTTTGACACCCATTTCATATTTTTCCTATACGTGGTCAATATTTTTCTATACACATTTAACAATCTTTAAATGCATGATTGATATTTTCGTAATATTATGAAAATATATATTTTGTAACATATATATTAATATTTTCATGATTAATATTTTTCTATACACATTTAACAATCTTTAAATGCATGATTAGCATTCAAGAACTTTTGGAAGTATAAATAAAAGTATAAAAGAAAGAAAACAAAAGGTCAAACAGGAAGAAAAAAGGCATTGGCCTCGCGATGGCTAGGGCGGCCCATTTAGGCCACTGCCTTAAGCGAGAGCTGACTCTGTCTCGGTTGCAGCAAGACATAGTCGCGGCGAGATCCTATGCGCCCCTTGTTGCAGCGAATTGTCGAGCGGACGCACAGGCGCGTCTTCAGCTGGGCCGGCCCATTAGCGCAAAGCAGAGAAAAAATCCCAAAAAACACTGCTCGAGGAAGAGATTGAACCAGGGACATCCTTCTATGTACGCACGAGCCTAGCCAACGGGATAGATAAGCTTTTTCGGTTTACTAAGGCGCGCGAAGCTAAAAGGTAATGTAGATCCGAACATTTTGTCTAATTCCGAACGCGAACATATTTTTGAAAAAGTGCTTTTTAGAAAGAGAATACTTTTCAAACTTTAGAAGAAAAACAAAAAAGCTTGGAATTTTTTGAATATATGAAAGCAAAGTTTTGATAAAATTAACATTTCTTAAAATCCTGATCATTTTATTAAATATAGAGAACAAAATTTTGAAATTGAGAACAAAATTTGAACATGAACGTTTTTTAAAGCACGAACATTTTTTGAATCTTGAGAACAAATTTGGAAGCGCGGAAATTTTTTAAAGCATGAAAATTTATTTGAATCTTGAGAAGAAATTTTGAAACAAAGAACTAATTTGGAAGCGCGAACAATTTTTTGAAGCACGAAGATTTTTTGAATATTGAGAACAAATTTTGAAACGGCAAAAATATTTGAAAAATACCGATTTTTTTTGGAAGCGCCAACATTTTTTGAAAATGTGAACAAAAAATTGAAAATCTGGTACATTAAATGAATTTCAAAACTTTCTAACTTTTTTGTGTAACGAGAACAATATTTTGAATTTTGAGAATATTTTTTTGAAAACTGAACATTTTATGGAAACACAAACAAAATTTGAATATTTTGAAAAAAAGAGGATAAAAGAGAAAGGAAATTTGGAAATCAAGTACATTTGTTGGAATCCCTGAATTTTTTTTCAAACACGAACATATTTTGAAATCATGAACAAAATTTTGAAAGCAAGAACAAATTTTGAAACATGAACAATTACTGAATTTGTGAACAAATTTAGAAATCAAGATTTTTTTTTGAAATTTCTGGAAGTTTTTTGAAACACAGACTTTTTTAGAAATTGTGAATAAAATTTTGAACACGTGAACATTTTTTTAAATTGGAACAAATATTTGAAAATGACTAACAAAAGAAACGAAAAAAACATAAATAAACGAAAAAAGAGAAGAAAAGGAAACAGGAACAGAAAAAGAAAAAAAGAAACAGAGAGAAAAATAAAATAGAAAAAGGGAAAATAAATTAACTGGTTGAGGAAACCTTCTAGAAAGGTTCCCAAAACCGAAAAAAACAATGGGAAACTTCTAGAAGATTCCTAAAACCGAAACCTTCTACGTATTACAGATGGGCCGGCCCAAAGCGCTCGGTCAGTCGCCCTATCTATGCGATCGCTCGACAGTTTGCCGCAGAGTGCGGCAAATAGGGTTTTCCATAGTCGCGCTGCAGTCTCGTGAGGCGCGTCCATGTGGAGCTGGTAGTGGGCTGGCCTAGTAGCCATGTGCGGTGGCCTACTGAGAGACGGTAGTGGGCTAGCCCGATAGCCATTTGGGCTTAGCATGCTGATGTCATGCTTTTTTTTTTTACTTTTGTCCATATTTGTTTTTTTTACTAAATACATGTATTACAAAAAATTAATTTAGCGATTTTTGTAAAGTGTTCATCGCACATTTAAAAAGGGAATGTACTACCTAGCGATCATTCTAAATTTAAACAACAAAGCAAAACGACCCTGACGAGTGCATGCAACCAGCTTACCCCATATACATGTGATCGTTAGTGCTTCTCCTTCTTCATATACGTGTTGAAGATGCTTACTAAAAAGCCTAATTTCCAAAATCAAAATGTTTTGTAACTCAAATCGTCGGTCCGATTGAAAAATAGTTTTCACATAAAAAATGATGCGACGAGACCTTCGAAACTAGATCCCATGTTCATATGTTCTGAAACTTTTTGATTAAAAAGTTACCACACCTATGCTATGTAAGTTATCACGTCTGTGATACATAATTTACCATGTTGACTGAAAAATATATGGGCCTAAAAATGGTCCTTTTCAACCTTCTCCCATGCATATACATACATACTAGAGGAAAAAAGTTGAACATCCTAGATTCTTCCTACTTCAAAAATCAAACTGTTTCGTAGCTCAAACCATCTTTCTGATTCAAAATCTGTTTTTGAAAATCCATCACGACAAAAACTTCGAATCTAGATCCCATGCTGCTATACTTCAACGGCCTTTTTTCAGTCAAAAAGTTGTCATGCCTAGGGCCTAGGCTAAGTAAGCTATAGTCGTGTCGTGCGTGTATTAACATGTTATTTACGCATGAGTTATCGTGGTGTTTTTTTCATAAAAAATTCCCGAAAAAAAATTATCACGCCGGAGCTAAGTAATTTATGAGCAGAACTGTGCATATATTACCATGGTATTTACACATAATTTGCAGTGGGTATTGTTTTTCAACTTCAATCTCGGGGTCAAAAAAGGTGTCATAGTGTTTTTTTTTTGCGAGAAGTGTCTAAAGTTTGTATGTGACTTATCAGGTTTAGTATACATAGATTATCATGATATTTATAAAGAAGTTATCGCACGTATGTTTGTCAACAACTTTTTCCCCCGTTCAAAAGTTACGACGTCTAGAGTAAGTTATCAGCTCTAATGTTCATATGTTACTATACCATTTCTATATAAGTTACTTGAGATATGTTTTCCAACAAGTTTTTTCCCTGTGTCAAAAGTTACTACAGTCTGTGTACATAGGTTAGCAACTATGTTGTGCTTACATTACCAAGCTACTTACACAAGATACCGTGGTTATATTTTTCAATAATTTTTCACTCGGATCAAAAGATACTGCGATATTTGTATTCAGTTATTAGCTCTATTGTGTGTTTGTTTCCGGAAAATGCATTGGAGCAGCTGGGTGGCATGCACCCTATATGAAAATAGCACAATTTTTTTTTAGGAAATTTTATTTTTTTTTTTAAATTTTGAGATAACAGACTTAGGTGCTCATTGTACACCCATGTTCATTTTCGCAGGGAATGTGTTTTAAACTGTGTAATCATCTATTTGAAAAAATATTCAAAACCATCTATTTGAAAAAATATTAATCATCTATTTGTAAATTTTTAAACTTCTATAAAAATATGTGAGATTTATACGAATATGTAAAATGTGTATGAAAAAGTTGGCATCCATTTTTTTTATTTTTTTAAAAATATCAATAATCTATTAAAAAACTAAACATATATTAAAAATGTTCCTGATGTATACAAAAGTTATACAATGTGATGAAAAATTAGACAAGTGTTAATTTTTTTTTGCTGAAGATAAAATGCCAAAAACCAAAGAAAGAAGCAAAGAAAATCAAGGAAAAGAGGAGGAAAAGGAAAAGGAAAAAAGATAAATCTAAGAAACCTAGGGAAAAGCCGTAAAAGCCTATGCAAAAATAATAGAAAATAGATTAAGGAATCCGCTCGCAATGAATTCACATGCGTGGCAGCTACAGTATTGCACTGGACTAGTAGCACTGCAACAGAAGTCATACTTACTTATGTCTCGCGACACTCGAGAATTAGCCACGAGAGCTATTTCTTGCTTTTAGGGAGACAGTAGCTTCTGTCACGTCATGCGCAGCACGAGCGGGCCAGCCCATTAGTGTCAGATTCACTTGTTGTAGGTTTGCTCTACTCCATTTTTGTGGTCTTTTTTTCTTTGGTTCTGCTTGTTTTTTAAGTGTTTTTTCTTTGGCAGACTACGAAATGTCTCAATTTGTTGCTTTCATAGTCTGCCCCCTTGCTTGACGAGCGATTGCTTGTGGCAGTGGGCTTGTCGCAGGTTTACAGGAGGCATTTCCTAAACAACGCCTTAAGCGGTGCTTAATAGGTAATCCGTACAGGTGCACCTCTTTACACTAGGTCCTATCAGCAGGCCGAACCATTTGTTTTTCTTGTTTTTTCGTGTTCCCACCTGGGTTTTCAACCTTTTCTTTCTTTTCTTCTTTCTTTTTCAAATTGCACAAACTTTTTTATAATTTGGTGAACTCTTTTAAGAAATTGATGGACATTTTTTTGGTTCTTCTGATTATTTTTAAAAATCGATGAATTTTTTTCAAATTCGATAAACCTTTTCAAATTTGATGAACTTTTTCAAATTTGACACACTTTTACATTTTTTTGCATTTTCTTAAATTTTATGATTTTTTTCAATATTTGTCAAATTGTTTCCAAAATTGATGAGCTTTTTTGCAATTTTACCAATTTTGTTAAAAAATCTATGAACTTTTTTGAAATTCGTTGATTTTTTTTGCAAAATTTGTGTACATTATTCAAAACCGTGTATATTTTTAAGTTCGCCAATTGTATTTCAAAATTTGTGATCATTTTTTAATCCATGATTTTTTTTTCTCATTTTATTATTTTTCTGTTTTTAAAAATTCAATAGTTGATGAGTCAAGTGTTCAATCGCGGCCAGTGAACGCAATCGAGTGAACCAGAGTAACCATCGAGCGCTTGTCTTCTTTCTTGGGCCGGCCCATTAGTGAGGTCGCGTGCCCTTTTCCTGTCGAATTTGTCCGTTTGATGATCTACTTAGTAAGAGTTTACGTTGCATGATTTGTATGGATATAGGGTGCCGAATATGAGATACTCCCTCCGTTTCTTTTAGTCCGCATATAAAGTTTGGTCAAAGTCAAGCTTTGTAGAGTTTGACAAACTTTATATTAAAAAATATAAACATTCACAATATGAAATCAATATTATCAAATGCACCATGAAACATATTTTCATACTACATAGTTTTAGTATTGTAGATGTTCATATTTTTTAATATAAAAGTGATCAAACTTTGTGTCGTTTGACTTTGACCAAATTTTATATGCGGAGTAAAAAGTAACGGAGGGAGTATGTTGCTGTGGACGCTGATTTGGGGACTGCCCAGTCACTGTCTACGGACGCGCCCGCGGGCGTATATGGTAGCGGATTTGGCAAGTCCGTAGATGCTCTTGAGGCGCCCTGTAGGACTAGGAGCTCGTTTTATAGGACTGAGGTCAGTCCTTTTTTGAGGAAGATGGTGGATAAAAGATCTACCGTTGACACAACCCGGAAGTGGACACTGGCCCGTCCGGCCCGATCCACTAACGTTCTCACACACATGATGTATTTCACATCCAGAGCCCGGGCAGTGCAGTATGAATAAAATGTTTTTTTTCTCACTTTATTGCAACAGGAACAGAGCAGTTCACGAGCTGGGGGTTGTTAATTTTCGTTTTGGTCCTCCCAGGTTCAGTTTCAAGCCAGTCTGTAAGCCCCGATGTGCAGATATCGTCAACTATCATACTCATTCGGGACATTGCTGTCGCGGGCTCGCAGCCACAAAAATGCAGGGAGAGGAAACGAACGTTGACGAATTTTGATATGATAGGCCACGAATATTAGACAAGGGGCTAAATCAACTTTGAGTGATGTGGATATAGGAGCAACTACATGCATGTCATGTAGTAGCAGCAGGACAATTTTCCTTTCTAAATCGCAAGGCCATCAACATCAGCCCTAACGTTTCCTTGCAAGTTACAGACGCGCCCAAGAATGACTTCCAATTTATAGCATTTCGTGAGTCGCATATGCCATTCTCAACGTAATTGCTGGGAATTTTTTGGTCTTGTATATGTTGCTGTCGTTTCCTTTTGCACCCCTGGGTGCTTGTATTGATCACCGGCAGGTACGGTGGTACGTGCACACTGACCCGGTCATGGGTCGCCGTTGATTGCAAGCTGTCGCCCGCCAGGTAAGTCTGGACCATAGGTTTCAATCTGTCTGGATCCATGGATTCACAGTTTCACCACCTGCAAGACACCTCAATCTCGATCCAAATGTCTCGTTCGCACATCAAATCCATGTCCCCGTAGAGAAAAGCAAAACGAAACGGCATGGATTCTTATCGGAATCGTCCAACAGTGCGTGACAGCGAGTCGGGCACGTACGTGAAGAGCACCTGAAGCTGTCCGTCCTCTCACTACACTGTAAGCAGTGTTACAAACCAAAAAAATATAGACTTTCGACAGTTCAGCAGTGAGGAATCGTCTGCTTCGAGGGGCATAAACAACAGCGAATCTAGCTGGAGAAGTGCCCGGCCGCATACGAACAATATACCAGCGGCACGAGGTTTCATCAGGTGTTTAGAAGCGTTCTCCAAGTGAAGGGGGCAGCTCAGGTGGGGGTAAAGCACGGCATGCACGCCGGGAGTCTTATTTAACCCGGTGCCGGTAATCATTCCGACAGAATATTCCGCACGGGCACGGCGGCCACGGCTCCGGCGATCTTTCCTCGTTCCCCCACCACGGTCTACCACTACTGGATCGAGTACGTGCCGCGCCTGATTGCCCATCATCACGGTCACCAGATCTTCCAAAACGCACTCGATTGGCAGGGCGACGTACCCGCCCACAGAATCTCCAGGCGCAAGGGGCCTATTCTATAGCCTCCAAAAGGCTCCGCATCATGAGAGCCGCGCTTCGATCTCCACATGATTTCTTTGTTTCTTTCTTGTACCGGAGGCCGGAGCACTACTCTGCATCAGGTTCGACGGCGGCACAACAACTACTCGTACTACGTACGAGAATAGCAAGGAAAGCGCGAGGCCAGAGGGCTCGATTCGAGGGAGCCGGCGACGACGGGGGAGAGCGCGCGCGCACGCGCGGGTCGCCGTCGGCGGTCGCTCTCGCGGGGGAGGCCCGCCGTGGACGAAGGGGCCGCGAGCTGGGCCAGGCACGTTGGCGTCGCGGGGCGGATGGCTGTCGGTTACGACTCTGCTGCGTGCCATCAAGCGCTAAAGCTTAGGCTAGCCCGGTCAATGGGAGGCCCAATGCCTGCGCTTCACGTGGCCTCCGGGGCCCACCCAACAGCGACGCTGTTCCGTGGCCCGCCCGTTGTTGCTTGCTGCTCCCTCCCTTCCTCTTCACTGCTCGCTCCACACTGTCCTTTTCCCCTTGTCCCTATCCCGCGTGGCGCCTTTTACACTTGAGTCCAGCTTAACAGATTTTTTTAGCTAACAAGCAAAAGGGTTTATGGGAAGAAAAAGGAAATAGCTGAAAGAGCAGGGGCGGAAATGGCACTAGTAGTAGTACTATTGCTGATGCTGGCTGCCTAGCGAGGGCGAGGGTTTGACAGGAAAGGACTAGATAAAAACGAGATTTACAAAAATTTCAGAAAAGCCCCTGCTTTCTTCACTAATCTTTTATTCCCCGCGCGAGGTGTCGTCTCCCACCGAGTCTCTCTCTCTCTCTGCCGCGCCTCATTTCCAGGGATCCGTCGGCTCCGTCCACCACGCCAGCGGCGGCTCGTCGGCGAAGAAGCCCCCGCACGGCTCCTCGTCGTCCAGGAACCCCGTCTCGTCCTCCTCCACCTTCAGGAAATTCCCGTGCAGGAACATCTGCCCGTGCCCCGCCGCCGCCGCGCCGGCCGCCCCGGGCCCGCCGAGCAGCGTCCCCATCTCCGGAGCTGGCGCCTCCTCTGTTGGCGTGGCGCCGGTCGCGTCCGTGTCGTTCAGCACCCCGCTGGAGTCGCTGTCGGATGACCCCATGCCCGCGGGCGGTGGGCCGTCGGACGCCGCCGGCTCCTCCTTCACTGACGTGAAGCTGGCCGCGGCCTCTTCGTCCCCCAGCTTCCCCTTCAGATCCTTGATCTGTATCACACGAGACGCGCAAGCATCGAGCATCAGCCATTGCGCACGTACAATACTAAGCAGCGGCATAATTTAAGCGGGTGTGAGCGGCACGGACCTCGGCGAGGAGGGCTTCCTTGTCGCGGCGGAGGGCGTCGTGGTCGACGCGGAGCGCGTCGTACGAGTGGCGCAGCGCGTTGTAGTCGCGCTCGAGCTGCTTGGTCTTCCAGCGCGCCCGGCGGTTCTGGAACCAGACGGCGACCTGGCGCGGCTGCAGGCCGAGGTCGCGCGCCAGCCGCGCCTTGCGCTCCGGCTCCAGCTTGTTCTCCACCTCGAAGCTCCGCTCCAGGGCGCGCACCTGCTCCGCGCTCAGCCGCCGCTTCTTCTCCCCTCCCCCGCAGCCGCCGCCGCCGCCGCACGCCATCATCTCCTCCTCCGCGTCCCCATCCGCCTCCATCCCGACCACGCCGTAGTCCATATCTAATCAAACACGTACACAGAGACTAAGATTTCCGCGTCCTTCACCTCAACAGAACGAATTGCCACCAGAAAAAAGAAAGAGGGCTTGCAATTTACCATTGGGGCTGGCCATCTGGTGGAGGGAGGAGGGGTTTCCGCCGCCGGGCCGCTTCATGGCGAGCTCCACAGAAATTCAGATGGCACCGGCACCACCACCACCACCTTCCCCGATTACCGCGAGAAGAGGAGCAAAGAGCGGGAGAAAGGGCTCGGTCGCCTCCGCTGCTGGTCCCTCCCCGTCCTCCCGTCCACGCCCCGATCCATGACGACCACCACGTACCCTCGTCTCGGCCTTGGGAAACCAACACCGATCAAAATGTCCCCTCCACGATCGCGGATGTATTTCTTCCGTTTCCTTACGATCCAAGAAAGAGTGAGGAGGGGGGAGGAGAGTGGAGTGTGGAGTGGAGTCCTGCTCTGTTTTCTTTTCCGGGTTTCCTTTCTGTTTCCCCAACACTGCGTGCTGCATTTCCGTGTGCGTTTAATAAAGGAGAGAGGGGGAGAGAGAGACAGGCGGGGCCGAGTTCCTCCGACTCGGCGCTCGGGTTAGGTGGAGGGGGGTGGTGCGGTCAGGAGCTGACCATGGTTAGGACCCCCAGCACGCGTCGCACGGCAATTTGCGAGCCCTAGCGCGATCTTTTTCACTCATCGGTTCAGAGCTGCTGCGTGCACGTAGGATCGTGGACTGATAAGACGGCCTGCACTGGAATGGGACGCCCTAAGCCTCTCGTACAAGCCCAGTTCATGCTTCACAATTTGGCAATTAGCATCTTACTATTCTTTGCGCACTAGAACTTCCACTACTAGACTAAAAAAACTAGAATTTTCACCCCCAAAATAGACATCAGGCCAACTCCACCGCGCGACCCTATCCTGTCCGGCTCCATCCGTTTGGGGTAAAAGGGACAAAAGAGGCGGCCCAGCGCGCGGTCTCAAACGGACAAATGTCCGAATTCCGTCCGTTTTCGACCCATCCCCGGCCCAAACTTGCGCTCGGTTTGGGGCGAAACGGACGCGCGCGGACGGCCGCGACGCACGCCCTTGTCCCCCCCGTGGCCCGCCTGTCGGGGACACTAGCAGTCCCTCCGCTCCCAACGCTTCACCCTCTCTCCCCGCCCCGCCTTGCCGCCGGCGCCGCCTCTATTCTCCGGCCGCCTCCTCACCGCGCAGCCCCGCGCCGTCCATACCAAACTACGTCTCGACATGGCCGCCACCACGCCCGCGCTTTCGCCGTAGTTTTGGTCGTCTATCGGGGGAGGTTTGGCTGTCGCCGTCCTTGCCGGTGGCGGAGGGGACACGACCGCCGGCGACCGCTCTTCAAGGCGGATTCCGACGAGATCTCCAGAGCGGCCAGTAGCCGGCCGGCAACCATCCCTGTTGCGTCGAGGTGATCATCGCGGCCTCTTCGCCACCACGACCGGAAGGTGTTCGACTTTTTGCCATCAAAGGTATGGACAGTGGAGACGAGTTTTTCTTTCATCACTTCCTTTGTTCGTCGGACGATTCGTCATCGGATGATGAAGATCTTGTGGTGGCTGCACTGGTCGTTCACGACCATATTCAACGGCAGCTTCCTCGGTACAGGGGGTCACTCCCTGGCCGTGCTCCCAACCTGAACCGCAACAGGGAGAGAGGCCACGCCCTGCTTTATGCCGATTACTTTGCCAACACCCCGCTCTTCAAGCAGGATCAATTTCGTTGCCGTTTTCGTATGGCAAGGCATGTGTTCAATCGTATCCGAGAGGGAGTGTGATGAGGACATCAATACCATTGTTACACCCACAACCCCTGCTGCTATACATACTGGACCAATTACTAGAGCTCGCGCACGCCAACTAAATTACCAGGTACTTTCGTTTCTTGGTAATGATTCTAATGTTCATGAGAATATGATGCTGCCTAAATTGGATACATTTGTTTTGCTTACAAATGAAGGGCTTAGCTTGGAGAAGGATGAACATTGGAGCAAGAACAAGCATGGAGATGATGGCATGCGCAAGGGAAACAAGAACAGAGTTACAAGTGATGATTTCAGGTCTTTGAAGCCTCCATAACGAGTGCATGAAGCCTTGGACGAAATATACAAGATGTCACTTCATAAATTTTGTCCAGAGGCTATTATAGGTGCTGCGTCACCTTTTTATTGGGCCAGGCCCATGTAATTTCGAAATACATAAGTATAGGCTATTTTTAGAGACCGTATGTGTGGGGAAACAAGAGACAGGGTTGATTTCGGACCCCTCCACCAAGGGCCACGAAATTCCCCCTCTCTTCCTCCATATATACAGCCCTTAGGGCACCGTTTAGACTTTGGGGTTTTGTTTAGATTAAAGTTCGCCATAGCTGCAACTTCGCGTACTTCGTTTGTGTTCAACGACCAGACAAAGGCGTCACAGAACCCCACCTTGATCAATAAAGCTTTCATCTTATATTCGCAATATCCAGATTGCAATCTTAGTTTCTTGCTTGTTCTTCATTTGCTCGCAGGAAACAGACCCTCGTGGTCAGGTTGATCGTGCTCCGGCGTGGTCAATAACCTCTCGGAGTTGGTTTAGCGATTGCTAAGGCGCGACGTCCTCGCACGTTCGTAGTCGGATCATCAAAGTCGACTTCCACCAAAGCGATATCCATCATCTCATCGAAAGACGGGACACCTCCACCTCTATCAAGTGGTATCAGATTTCCAGGTTGTTCGGTGAGATTTTACAGTTTTTCGTAGTTTAGATCGAGTCTGTTCTTCATACCTACAGTCCACGAAAAAGCCACAAAAAAAATTAGGGTTAGTTCATCATATCCGAACCAATCTGATCCTTTGCATAATCTTTTTAGGGTTTTTCTTTGTTGAATTTGCGGTTGCATCGTCGTGTCTAGTTGCTGGTCTTAGAGTCTAGTCTTTTAGAGTTTCGAGTTCTGGTCATAAGTTGTCACGCCGCCGCCGCACCATCATCATCGCCCCTGCCATCTACCACCACCGCTTATCCGCCACCGCTTCGAATCCGTATCCATATACCACCACCGCTGTCATATACCACCACCGCTGCCATCTACCAACATATATCCACCACCAATCCGAGTTCTTGTCATATTAGGTTTGTTTTCGAGCTCCATCTAGATTCCGATTCGTGTTTCCTTGCCGGAGTAGGTTTCGGAAAAAAAGAGTCCGGAAACCACCCTCCGTTTAGGCCCAAAATTTTTCGAAAACGCATTTTTCGAAATTTTTTCTGGCTATCCTATTTTTAGGTGTTTCTGAGTGTTTTGAGACAGGTGCCATTATAGGAAGTTTTTTTTGACCTGTTTCCAGTTTTTGGGTCCGGGCAGTCGAAAAAAAAAATTGGTCGAAAAAATTTCGTGCCCATCCTAGTGATTTTTGAGACACTCGCCATTATAGTGATTTTTCGCAAAAAAAAGCAGCGCAAAAAAAAAGAGCGCAAAAAAAAGAGCGAAAAAAAAATTCCAGAGTGTGCTTTTCCCTTGTTTACGTGCCGCGCCGTGATTTTGTTGGTGTTCTAGGCTCGCGTCTCTAGCACAGTCTAGCCTAGGACCAGCACAGTACCGTCGTTGAGCGTTTATTCAACTTTGCATCTCTGAATTGATTATTGCTGACCCTTTTTGCTACCATATTATAAGCCTTCCCAGCTCCACATACATCTACGTCGTGCGTTTGACTCTCCCTGGTAATCGCTCTATCCAAGCTTTGAGAGTTTTTGACTACAACGGTTGCCGATCACCGCCTGCTGCTGGGTAAGAACTGGTAAGAATTTGAGATTTGCTTGACGGATTTGTGACACCCACCGCCACCTCTTGTTAGTAGTCTGTAGGATCATATTCTTGTGTGTTTCTATTGCTGCTAACCATGCCAGGATCACAAGCCGACGAGACTGACTGGGAGAACATGACGAATAAGGATTTGCATGATAAATTTCAGCAAATGATGAGTGGACAGGTGCAAGATGTGCTAAACAGATTTGAAGAGGCCATGGAGAAGATAGATGGCATGGAGAAGACGTTCGAAACAAAGCTCGATAACAAGTTTAATGAATTGCTCGCGCGTCTTCCACCACCACCACCCGCTGCACCTAACGCACCTCTCCAACAACAACAACAACGACTACCTCCACGTCGCGAAACAGACCTTCGCCGAGCGAGCCGTGTTCCTCTTGCGTTTGGCCAAACTGTTGGTGCTGTTGTTGATACTTCTGTGGCTCCTGCTGCTGATGCGGAGGAGGATGATTATGTGGGAGATTATGAGGATGAGGTTGATCAAAATCAGCACTACGTGCAGCCACCTGCACCACCACCAGCAGGTCGACCTCAGGTATATATTCGTAATGGTAGGCCTGCACCACCACCTCAGGTACGAGATGATGTCCATATTCCTAAACTGAAATTGAATATTCCACCATTTGAGGGTAGATATGTTACTGATATATATCTTACTTGGGAGTTAGAAACTGAACAACGATTTACATGTTTACAATATCCTGAGGAGAGACGAGTTGCTGCTGCTGTTTGTGCTTTCACTAGTTTTGCATGTGTATGGTGGTCTGAACATTGTAGATTATATCCTATTCCAACTACTTGGGCTGCTTTGAAAACTGCTATGCGTACTCGTTGGGTTCCACCATATTATCAACGTGAATTGCTTCAAAAATTACAGCGTTTAAGACAAGGGAAAAATTCTGTAGAAGAATATTATCAGGAATTACAAACTGGCATGATTAGATGTGGTATTGTTGAGGAGAATGAAGCTATGCTTGCACGTTTTCTGGGTGGATTAAATAGAGAGATTCAGACCATTCTAGACTATAAGGAGTATACTAATATCACTCGTTTATTCCATCTTGCTTGTAAAGCTGAACATGAAGTGCAGGATCGACAAGCATTGGGGCGAACTAACTTTTCTGCAGGCCGACCTTCATCATGGACACCACGTGCATCTTCTACTTCAACTACACCAGCACCTCCATCAGGTGCCATCTCCAGTCGTGATACAAGAAAACAGGCACAACCACCATTATCTGCCAAGAGCGCACCTGCGGGGCCTGCACAGCGTTCTTCTTCTTCCATAGCATCAACAGGGCACACAAGTGATATTATTTGTCGTCGTTGTAAGGGAGGAGGTCATTATGCGAGAGAATGCAAATCTCCGCGTGTGATGATTGCTACCGCGGATGGTGGATATGAGTCCGCTAGTGACTATGATGAGGAGACTTTGGCTCTTATTACATGTGAAGAACATGGTGGAGATGATTCTGATCATGAGACGCAATACATGGCTCCTGAAGACGCTGACAGGTATGAATGTTTAGTTGCTCAACGTGTTTTGAGTGTGCAGGTCACACAAGCTGAGCAAAATTAGAGGCACAATTTGTTCCATACCAAGGGAGTTGTGAAGGAACGTTCTGTGCGCGTCATCATATACGGAGGGAGCTGCAACAATTTGGCTAGCATGGAGATGGTGGAGAAGCTTTCTCTCACCACAAGACCACATCCACATCCTTACTACATCCAATGGTTCAACAACAGCGGCAAGGTTAAGGTAACACGTACTGTTCGTGTGCATTTTAGTATCTCTACATATGCTGATTATGTTGATTGTGATGTGGTACCTATGCAAGCATGTTCCTTATTACTTGGTAGACCATGGCAATTTGATAAAAATTCTGTACATCATGGTAGAAACAATCACTATACTCTTGTTCATAAGGATAAAATTACTTTGCTTCCTATGACTCCTGATTCCATTTTGAAAGATGATATTAATAGAGCTAATAAAGCAAAACAGGAGAAGAATAAGAGTGAAAATCAGATTGTGGCAAAAGAATTTGAGCAACAAATGAAGCCTAATAATAAACCATCTAGTGTTGCTTTTGAAATTAAATTGAAAAGTGCATGTTTATTTGCCACCAAATCTGATATTGATGAGCTAGATTTCAGCAAATCTGTTTGCTATGCTTTTGTGTGCAAAGAGGCATTATTTTCATTCGAGGACATGCCTTCCTCTTTGCCTCCTGCTGTCACTAACATTTTGCAGGAGTTCGCTGACGTCTTTCCACAAGACGTGCCACCGGGATTACCGCCTATTCGAGGGATTGAGCATCAGATTGACTTAATTCCCGGTGCTTCACTGCCAAACCGTGCACCATACCGTATCAATCCAGAGGAGACGAAGGAGATTATGCGTCAAGTACAAGAGCTTCTCGACAAAGGTTATATACGCGAATCCCTTAGTCCTTGTGCTGTTCCTATTATTCTAGTGCCGAAAAAGGATGGTACATCACGTATGTGTGTTGATTGTAGAGGCATTAATAATATTACTATTCGTTATCGTCATCCTATTCCTAGGCTAGATGATATGCTTGATGAATTGAGTGGCTCTACAATATTCTCCAAAGTTGATTTGCGTAGTGGATACCATCAAATTCGTATGAAATTGGGAGATGAATGGAAAACAGCATTTAAAACTTAGTTTGGATTATATGAGTGGTTAGTCATGCCTTTTGGGTTAACTAATGCACCTAGTACTTTCATGAGATTAATGAACGAAGTTTTACGTGCTTTCATTGGACGATTTGTGGTAGTTTACTTTGATGACATATTGATTTATAGCAGATCTTTGGAAGAACATTTGGAACATTTACGTGCTGTTTTTATTGCTCTACGTGATGCACGTTTGTTAGGTAACCTTGGGAAGTGATAGAGGCAAAGGTGATATCGCTTTGGTGGCAGTCGACTTTGATGATCCAACTACGAACGTGCGAGGACGTCGCGCCTTAGCAATCGCTAAACCAACTCCAAGAGGTTATTGACCACGCCAGAGCACGATCAACCTGACCACGAGGGTCTGTTTCCTGCGAGCAAACGAAGAACAAGCAAGAAACTGAGATTGCAATCTGGATATTGCGAATATAAGATGAAAGCTTTATTGATCAAGGTGGGGTTCTGTGACGCCTTTGTCTGGTCGTTGAACACAAACGAAGTACGCGAAGTTGCAGCTATGGCGAACTTTTAATCTAAACAAAACCCAAAGTCTAAATGATGCCCTAAGGGCTGTATATATGGAGGAAGAGGGGGGGGGGGAATTTCGTGGCCCTTGGTGGAGGGGTCCGAAATCAACCCTATCTCTTGTTTCCCCACACATACGGACTCTAAAAATAGCCTATACTTATGTATTTCGAAATTACATGGGCCTGGCCCAATAATAAGGTGACGCAGCACCTAAAATAGCCTCGGGACGAAATTTATGAAGTGGCATCTTGTATATTTCGTCCAAGGCTTCATGCACACATTATGGTGGCTTCAAAGTCCTGAAATCATCACTTGTAACTCCGTTCTTGTTCTTGCTCCAATGTTCATCCTTCTCCAAGCTAGGCCCTTCATTTGTAAGCAAAACAAATGTATCCAATTTAGGCAGCATCATATTCTCATGAACATTAGAATCATTACCAAGAAACGAAAGTACCTGATAATTTAGTTGGCGTGCACGAGCTCTAGTAATTGGTCCAGTATGTATAGCAGCAGGGGCTGTGGGTGTAACAATTGTATTGATGTCCTCATCAAAGAGTGAAAATCAGATTGTGGCAAAAGAATTTGAGCAACAAATGAAGCCTAATAATAAACCATCTAGTGTTGCTTCTGAAATTAAATTGAAAAGTGCATGTTTATTTGCCACCAAATCTGATATTGATGAGCTAGATTTCAGCAAATCTGTTTGCTATGCTTTTGTGTGCAAAGAGGCATTATTTTCATTCGAGGACGTGCCTTCCTCTTTGCCTCCTGCTGTCACTAACATTTTGCAGGAGTTCGCTGACGTCTTTCCACAAGACGTGCCACCGGGATTACCGCCTATTCGAGGGATTGAGCATCAGATTGACTTAATTCCCGGTGCTTCACTGCCAAACCGTGCACCATACCGTACCAATCCAGAGGAGACGAAGGAGATTATGCCTCAAGTACAAGAGCTTCTCGACAAAGGTTATATACGCGAATCCCTTAGTCCTTGTGCTGTTCCTATTATTCTAGTGCCGAAAAAGGATGGTACATCACGTATGTGTGTTGATTGTAGAGGCATTAATAATATTACTATTCGTTATCGTCATCCTATTCCTAGGCTCGATGATATGCTTGATGAATTGAGTGGCTCTACAATATTCTCCAAAGTTGATTTGCGTAGTGGATACCATCAAATTCGTATGAAATTGGGAGATGAATGGAAAACAACATTTAAAACTAAGTTTGGATTATATGAGTGGTTAGTCATGCCTTTTGGGTTAACTAATGCACCTAGTACTTTCATGAGATTAATGAACGAAGTTTTACGTGCTTTCATTGGACGATTTGTGGTAGTTTACTTTGATGACATATTGATTTATAGCAGATCTTTGGAAGAACATTTGGAACATTTATGTGCTGTTTTTATTGCTCTACGTGATGCACGTTTGTTTGGTAACGTTGGGAAGTGCACCTTTTGCACCGACCGAGTATCTTTTCTTGGCTATGTTGTTACTCCACAGGGAATTGAAGTTGATAAAGCCAAGATTGAAGCTATTGAGAGTTGGCCGCAGCCCAAAATGGTCACACAAGTGAGGAGTTTTCTTGGCCTCGCTGGATTCTATAGGCATTTTGTGAGAGATTTCAACACCATTGCCGCACCTCTCAATGAGCTTACAAAGAAAGATGTGTCTTTTCTTTGGGGTACCGCACAGGAAGAAGCCTTCTCAGTATTGAAAGATAAGTTGACACATGCTCCTTTACTCCAACTTCCTGATTTTAATAAGACTTTTGAGCTTGAATGTGATGCTAGTGGAATTGGATTAGGGGGTGTGTTATTACAAGATGGCAAACCTGTTGCATACTTTTCTGAAAAATTGAGTGGGCCTAGTCTGAATTATTCTACTTATGATAAAGAATTATATGCTCTTGTTCGGACTTTAGAAACATGGCAACATTATTTATGGCCCAAAGAATTTGTTATACATTCTGATCATGAATCTTTGAAACATATTAAAAATCAAGCTAAACTGAATCGTAGACATGCTAAATAAGTTGAATTCGTTGAGACTTTCCCTTATGTCATTAAACACAAGAAGGGAAAAGAAAATGTTATTGCTGATGCATTGTCTCGTCGCTATACTATGCTTTCACAACTTGACTTCAAAATATTTGGTTTGGAGACCATCAAAGATCAATATGTGCATGATGCTGATTTTAAAGATGTAATGCAGAATTGTAAAGAAGGTAGAATGTGGAACAAGTTTGTCGTTAACGATGGATTTGTGTTTCGTGCTAACAAGCTATGCATTCCAGCTAGCTCCGTTCGTCTTTTGTTGTTGCAGGAGGCGCATGGAGGAGGATTAATGGGACACTTTGGCGTGAAAAAGACGGAGGGCTTACTTGCTACACATTTCTTTTGGCCAAAGATGAGACGGGATGTTGAGCGTTTTATTGCTCGATGCACTACATGTCAAAAAGCTAAGTCACGACTCAATCCTCATGGTTTATATATGCCTTTGCCTGTACCTAGTGTTCCTTGGGAGGATATATCTATGGACTTTGTTTTAGGTTTACCTCGAACAAAGAAGGGGAGGGATAGCATACTTGTTGTCGTGGATAGATTCTCGAAAATGGCACACTTTATACCATGTCATAAAAGCGATGATACTATTAATGTTGCTGATTTATTCTTTCGTGAAATTATTCGCTTGCATGGTGTGCCAAATACTATTGTTTCAGATCGTGATACTAAATTTCTTAGCCACTTTTGGAGATGTTTATGGGCTAAGTTGGGGACTAAACTGCTTTTTAGTACTACTTGTCACCCCCAAACTGATGGACAAACTGAAGTAGTCAATAGAACGTTGTCTACTATGCTTAGGGATGTTTTGAAGAATAATAAGAAAATGTGGGAGGAATGCTTGCCTCATATTGAATTTGCTTATAATCGTTCATTGCATTCTACTACTAAGATGTGCCCTTTTGAAGTTGTGTATGGTTTCCTACCTCGTGCACCTATTGATTTGTTGCCTCTTCCATCTTCGGAGAAGGTTAATTTTGATGCTAAACAACGTGCTGAATTGATTTTAAAAATGCATGAGTTAACTAAGGAAAACATTGAGCGCATGAATGCTAAATATAAACTTGCTGGAGATAAGGGTAGAAAACATGCTGTGTTTGCACCTGGAGATCTTGTTTGGTTACATTTGCGTAAGGATAGATTTCCTGATTTGCGCAAATCAAAGTAAATGCCACGTGCTGATGGTCCCTTTAAGGTGTTAGAGAAAATAAATGATAATGCATATAAACTTGAGCTGCCTGCAGATTTTGGGGTTAGTCCCACTTTTAACATTGCAGATTTGAAGCCTTATTTGGGTGAGGAAGATAAACTTCCATCGAGGACGACTTCATTTCAAGAAGGGGAGGATGATGAGGACATCAATACAATTGTTACACCCACAGCCCCTGCTGCTATACATACTGGACCAATTACTAGAGCTCGTGCACGCCAACTAAATTACCAGGTACTTTCGTTTCTTGGTAATGATTCTAATGTTCATGAGAATATGATGCTGCCTAAATTGGATACATTTGTTTTGCTTACAAATGAAGGGCCTAGCTTGGAGAAGGATGAACATTGGAGCAAGAACAAGCATGGAGATGATGGCATGCGCAAGGGGAACAAGAACGGAGTTACAAGTGATGATTTCAGGACTTTGAAGCCACCATAATGGGTGCATGAAGCCTTGGACGAAATATACAAGATGCCACTTCATAAATTTTGTCCCGAGGCTATTTTAGGTGCTGCATCACCTTATTATTGGGCCAGGCCCATGTAATTTCGAAATACATAAGTATAGGCTATTTTTAGAGTCCGTATGTGTGGGGAAACAAGAGATAGGGTTGATTTCGGACCCCTCCACCAAGGGCCACGAAATTCCCCCCTCTTCCTCCATATATACAGCCCTTAGGGCATCGTTTAGACTTTGGGTTTTGTTTAGATTAAAAGTTCGCCATAGCTGCAACTTCGCGGTACTTCATTTGTGTTCAACGACCAGACAAAGGCATCACAGAACCCCACCTTGATCAATAAAGCTTTCATCTTATATTCGCAATATCCAGATTGCAATCTTAGTTTCTTGCTTGTTCTTCGTTTGCTCGCAGGAAACAGACCCTCGTGGTCAGGTTGATCGTGCTCCGGCGTGGTCAATAACCTCTCGGAGTTGGTTTAGCGATTGCTAAGGCGCGACGTCATCGCACGTTCGTAGTCGGATCGTCAAAGTCGACTTCCACCAAAGCGATATCCATCATCTCATCGAAAGACGGGACACCTTTGCCTCTATCACTAAGTTGGGGACTAAACTGCTTTTTAGTACTACTTGTCACCCCCAAACTGATGGACAAACTGAAGTAGTCAATAGAACGTTGTCTACTATGCTTAGGGCTGTTTTGAAGAATAATAAGAAAATGTGGGAGGAATGCTTGCCTCATATTGAATTTGCTTATAATCGTTCATTGCATTCTACTACTAAGATGTGCCCTTTTGAAGTTGTGTATGGTTTCCTACCTCGTGCACCTATTGATTTCTTGCCTCTTCCATCGTCGGAGAAGGTTAATTTTGATGCTAAACAACGTGCTGAATTGATTTTAAAAATGCATGAGTTAACTAAGGAAAACATTGAGCGTATGAATGCTAAATATAAACTTGCTGGAGATAAGGGTAGAAAACATGTTGTGTTTGCACCTGGAGATCTTGTTTGGTTACATTTGCGTAAGGATAGATTTCCTGATTTGCGCAAATCAAAGCTAATGCCACGTGCTGATGGTCCCTTTAAGGTGTTAGAGAAAATAAATGATAATGCATATAAACTTGAGCTGCCTGCAGATTTTGGGGTTAGTCCCACTTTTAACATTGCAGATTTGAAGCCTTATTTGGGTGAGGAAGATGAGCTTCCGTCGAGGACGACTTCATTTCAAGAAGGGGAGGATGATGAGGACATCAATACCATTGTTACACCCACAGCCCCTGATGCTATACATACTGGACCAATTACTAGAGCTCGCGCACGCCAACTAAATTACCAGGTACTTTCGTTTCTTGGTAATGATTCTAATGTTTATGAGAATATGATGCTGCCTAAATTGGATACATTTGTTTTGCTTACAAATGAAGGGCCTAGCTTGGAGAAGGATGAACATTGGAGCAAGAACACGCATGGAGATGATGGCATGCGCAAGGGAAACAAGAACAGAGTTACAAGTGATGATTTCAGGTCTTTGAAGCCTCCATAACGAGTGCATGAAGCCTTGGACGAAATATACAAGATGTCACTTCATAAATTTCGTCCAGAGGCTATTATAGGTGCTGCGTCACCTTTTTATTGGGCCAGGCCCATGTAATTTCGAAATACATAAGTATAGGCTATTTTTAGAGACCGTATGTGTGGGGAAACAAGAGATAGGGTTGATTTCGGACCCCTCCACCAAGGGCCACGAAATTCCCCCTCTCTTCCTCCATATATACAGCCCTTAGGGCATCGTTTAGACTTTGGGGTTTTGTTTAGATTAAAGTTCGCCATAGCTGCAACTTCGCGTACTTCGTTTGTGTTCAACGACCAGACAAAGGCGTCACAGAACCCCACCTTGATCAATAAAGCTTTCATCTTATATTCACAATATCCAGATTGCAATCTTAGTTTCTTGCTTGTTCTTTGTTTGCTCGCAGGAAACAGACCCTCGTGGTCAGGTTGATCGTGCTCCGGCATGGTCAATAACCTCTCGGAGTTGGTTTAGCGATTGCTAAGGCGCGACGTCCTCGCACGTTCGTAGTCGGATCGTCAAAGTCGACTTCCACCAAAGCGATATCCATCATCTCATCGAAAGACGGGACACCTCCGCCTCTATCAGAGTGGTTGCTCATGACCCATACTTCGAGTGCAAGACGGATGCCCTTGGCAAGCTTGGGTTCTCCTCTTATCAGAAATGCACCACGGCCATCCGCATGCTTGCATATGGTATTCCAGGTGATCTGGTGGACGAGTATGTGCGTATGAGTGAGACAACATGTCTGATGTCAATGTACAAGTTTTGCCAGGCCGTCATCGAGGTGTTTGGCCCAGAGTACTTGAGACAGCCAACTGCCGCTGATACGGAGAGATTGTTGGCGACCAACGCATCTAGAGGCTTTCCAGGCATGCTTGGCAGCATAGATTGTATGCATTGGGAGTGGAAGAACTGTCCATTTGCTTGGCAGGGCCAGTACAAGGGGCATGTTAACGGGTGCACTGTCATATTAGAAGCGGTGGCATCGCAAGATCTTTGGATATGGCATTCTTTTTTCGGCATGGCAGGTTCTCACAATGATATCAACGTGCTGCAACGCTCTCCAGTCTTCGCAAGGCTTGCAGAAGGCCACTCCCCACCTGTCAACTTTGAGATCAACGGCCACCAGTACAACAAGGGATACTATCTAGCAGATGGTATATATCCTCAATGGTCAACTTTTGTGAAGACAATCTCGAAACCCCAAGGTGAGAAGAGAAAGAGATTTGCCCAAATGCAAGAGAGTGTTAGAAAGGATGTGGAACGTGCTTTTGGTGTGCTTCAATCCCGGTGGGGTATCGTACGAAACCCTGCACTGTCATGGGATGAAAGGAAGCTTTGGGAGGTGATGACTGCTTGTGTGATTATGCACAACATGATCGTCGAGGACGAGCGTGATGAGAGTATCTTCGACCAAGGATTTGATTATCAAGGTGAAAATATTGAGCCCCTGCACCAAGACCCGACCACATTTGAACAGTTTGTCCAATTCCACCGTGAGATGCGTGATTGGCACACTCATTTGAATCTTCAAAATGACTTGGTTGAGCACGTCTGGGATCACATTGGCAACCAATAGATGTATTGGTCCAATTTAGGTTCAGTCAAGACAATTTCGATTTGGTTGTAAAACTATTTTATTAAAGACAATTCCAGTTGACTTGTAAAACTATTTTAATTTTCAGACAAATATTTGGGTTGGAAACTAGTTTTGATGCAATTTGGGCATTTTTGGCCCTGACGGACAGGATGTGGCAAATGGATGCGGCCGCGCGCTGGGCGCACGTCCACCGCATCCCAGGACAGGCCCGGACACGACCCCAAATCGCTACCCAAACGGATAGAATCCGGACAAAACGGACGTCCGTTTGGGGTCGCGTGGTGGAGTTGGCCTCAGACACGATAAAAAATGTACAATCAACATGTAAGATGCAGTTGAAAGGGTGTATTCAAAAATATCATCCAAACACGCCATTCTGTTGAAACATGTGATGGAGTTGAAAAATATGCAGTTGAGACACAACACGGTTGGAAGAAAAAAAATGCAATAGTAAATGTATACAGCTGAAACACATAGAACCAATTGCATTGCTATCAACTGCAACATTTACTAGATTCTTGTGTAGCAAACGTGCAATGGTTACCATTACACGGAAATAATCTTGAAGGCGGATCATGCCCCCCCACCCCCCGCATCCGCGTCGCTCCCGTGTGGGCGACTCGGGCGGAACCTGCAAAACCTTGCTGCCGCCGCTAAAAATCCGGCCATCCCCCTCTCCACCGCCGCCGCCGGACGATGCTGTAACGCAAAGACGCGAGGCTGACGGCGGCGGCGGGGACCTTGCTGTGGCGCATGGCTGCTCTTGGGCACGACAGAGCTCAGTCCTGATGTCTGACGCGTTGGTGCTCTGGCTGGCGCTCTGGCATGTCGCGGCCGACCTCGGCGCCCTGCCTTCTGCCTCTGTGTGCACCGGTTGTCACATGCGGCCAGCCGGCGCACGACGGGCATCCTTCTCCCTCAGACCTAATCGGGCCTGTGGCTCCCGTCCGATTGGTTGCCGCGCCTCAGATCCAATCGGTCACGAGAAGCTGGGGGCACCCACGGCGCGCGTGGAGGCTGCGGCTGCTCGGCGGTTGGCCTCCTTCCTCGGACGTGAAGGCGGCGACGGGGCCATCTGTGCAGGAGGCTGGGGTTCATCTGCTGCAAGTTGGGCGCGACTCGGCTCTTCCAGCCAGCTAGGCCCTGGCATGGGGTCTGTGTTTGCGTCGGCGTCGACGCACGAGGTGTGCGGCGACCACGGCGCCAAGCAGGCACTAGTCTGCCTAGCCTTGGATCGAGCTCTGCTCGGTTCGGTGCCTACATTTGGAGGCTCCGCGTGGTGTGGTAGCTTCTGTTCGTGGGCAGGTTGTGGCTTCCTCTTCTCGGTTGCCGGCGGAGGGCGTCTTGGTGGATTCCAGGCTGTTGGGTTGGGGTGGTGACACAGCCGGTGAAAGCCGGGCTTCGGTTGCGGTCGAAGCCAATGACGGCAGTGCTTTGCACTGACCCCTTGTTGAAGGCGTCGTGTTGCTGTGCTCGTCTCCTTGCCTGTGATGCTCTGAAGGAAACTTCGGCCCGGGTCTCCTGGGTCAGATGATGGTGGCGCTCAACGTCACATTCCCTCATGAGGGCCTCGTCTTGGAGCTTGGCTTGGCTATTGAGACCAGTGGTTGGAGGTGGTGTCGTTGATGTTTGTGTGGTGGTGGCTCGGTGGTGGTGGTGCGGCTGGCTCGGGGTCGATGGTGGTTTTGTGCTCTTCTTCGGTGGTGTTCGTGCTGAGTGCATCTTGGTGTGTCTCTACTAGTGTGGTGCCCAACGATTACACCGGTGGCACACAGGTGCCGTGACGTCGTCTCTGCCTCCATGACCTTTCGAATGTGCCCCCGACACAGGTGGTGTTGCTGCGTTGTGTAGTCTCGGATGCGCGGCGCCTTTCGATTGCGTCGACGGTGTAGTGTCGTGGTTTGGTCTGCTAGGCGATGCCATTCGACTATGTTGGTGGCACACATGTACCGTGGAGTCATCTCGGCCTCGTGTGCCCCTTCGAATGCGCCCCTCGACATAGGTGGTGTCGCGGCGTTGTGCAGTCTCAGATGCGCGGAGCCTTTTTATTGCGTCGACAATGCAGTGTCGTCGCTTGGTCTCGGCTGACCGATGCCATTCGGTTTCACCGGCGGTGCTCTTTGGTGTGTTGTGTGGTGTTGACCTCTCCCTCATTGTTCTCCCCTGTTATGTGTGTGGTCAGTATGTGTTATTTTGCTTTATCTCTACTCCTTGTGCCCCATGTACTTCTAGTTCACTTGAACCTATCTTGCAACGGGCTGCGAAGCCTTAT
>NC_041389.1:443400255-443438631 GCF_002162155.2 Triticum dicoccoides | reverse complement strand
TATATATATGAAGGCGGCCGTCGGGAGTCCTGTTGTGAAGATGTCAACAAACTTTGCACTAGTAGTAACATGCATTACACGTACCTCACCTAGAGCTACCTTCTCCCTCACGGATGGAGCTCGAAAAATGTTACCCCGATGCACTACTTAACGATGGGGAATTTTTTTCAAGCAACGATATTGTCGGGCCCGTGGGACCGGGGATACCCAGGCCCGTCCGCCTTCGGCCCAGATGTGGCGCATGGCAAGGGCCCAACAGGGGCCCACCACCAAGCATCCGAGCAAGACCCCTCATGAGGCCCCCGTTAACAAGCGCCCCGGGCGGATCGAGCGACGCCACCAGGAGCCTCGCGAGGCGGCTTCTCAGGCCCCCTCTCGGAGGTGGGCAAGTCAGGGGTTGCCCAACCCGGTGGCGAGGCTCCGAGTCTTCACGTGGGTGACGCGCGCAATGACGAACGACGCGAGAGGTCGTGCCAGCAGGCACGGATGAAGAGGATTTTCCCCTTTGGTGCTAAGGGAGCAAGCCATCCCGCTGGTTCCCAAAGCAAGCCCCAAAGGTTGTCTCGTCAGTGCAAGAGGACCAAGACGATGAGCGCAGGGTGGAGGTCATCACCGAGCCCACCAGCATGTCACGGACGGGGCCTTTGCAGGCAAAAAACGCCTTTTGTCAGGATAAACTGCGCCCCTGCCCCCTTCAAATTGTCATTGTGTGTCAACCCTTCCCGCCAATGGTTTTGGTGGAAGAGGACCAAGGCATGTATAAAAGGAGGGCAGGGTGCCGTCGTAGAGGAGGTGGACCATTCTTCCCCCCTAACCCTTGTACTCAAGCTCTCTCGCCAGTGCAATCCAACAACGAAGCAGGACGTAGGGTTTTACACCGCAAGGTGACCCGAACCTGGGTAACTCTGGTGTCTCCAGTCTGCTCCCGCTAGCTCGCACTCACCGTAGCGTCTCGTGGTTAGCGGCAGAGAAGGCTAGGGTGGTAGGAACGAGCGCACCATAGAGTTCGAACCTATGGATCCCTGGAGCCCCAATTTTGACATTTGGCACACCAAGTAGGGGTGCGCCGCTGTTCTTCCGCTTTGTTCTGCCTTCTGCTCCACCAAGCTCCACGGCTGATGCTCACCATGTGCGTGCCGAGTGCCAGGTGGCTCGCGTCGCCCATATGGAGCCTGCAGGCTGTGGCAATCGCCGCCACTCTGCTGGAGCCGCAACTTCTATCAGAATCGGGGCTCCGTGGACCCTGAGATTCGAACTCTGGGGTGCCCTTGTTCTTGACACCCTACGCAATCCTACAACGATCCATGGCAGAGCTACAACCGGAGCGAGCTAGCGGGGGTGACTAAAGACACGGTAGTTACCCAGGTTCGCGCCACCTTGCGGTGTAAAACCCTACTCCTGCTTGGTTTGTGGATTGGTGTGGTGGAGAAGACGAGAGTACAAGTGCTCAAGAGCTCGAAACCTCTCAAGCCCGAAATCCCCCTATGCAGCAGCACTCTACCCCCCTTTTATACAAGCCTTGTTCCTCTTACCCTGAAAAAATTGACGAGAAGGGTTGCCACACAACGGCAATTTGAAGGGGGACAGGGGCACGGTCTATCCTGACAAAAGATGGTCTTCGTCTGCAAAGCCGCCGCCATGATGCGCCGGTGGGCTTTGTGATGGCCTCTGCCCTGCACGTCTGCCGTCCTGGCCTTCTTGACCTACGAGGTAACCTTTGGGGATTGCTTTGGGAACCGGCGTGCTGGCCTTGCTCCCTTAGCACCGAAGAGGAAACCGTCTTCATCCACACCAGCTGGCACGGCCTCTGGCGCTATTCGTCGTCGTGCGCGTAACCCACGTGAAGACGTGGGGCCATGCGACCAGTTGGGCAACTCTTGACTCGCTTGCCCACGCGAGGGGCCTCGGGAGACCGCCTCGCGAGGGGGCTTCGCGAGGCTCCACTGGGGCCTCCTAGCCCCCTTGGGATGCCAGCTGATGGGGGCTTGTGAGGCTAGGGCCTTGCAAGGGGTCTTTCTCATGACGTATGCTAGTGGGCCAGCTGCTGGATCCTTGGATCAGTGTCCTGCCCCCAGCCGAAGGCAGACGGGCCTGGATACCCCTAGTCCCCCGGGCCCGGCAGTAGCCCCCGGGCCCGCAGCGTGCACGCTCTTGCCCTCTCGAGAGGGGCCGAAGCGGTGCCACCCCTAACCACCTGTGGGCCAGACACGACGCTTGGCACCCGATGGAGCACAAGATGCACCCACTTCTCCCGCGATGCCTCGGCAACCGCCCAGGCTGACATAAAGCCTGCCCGCGCATGACGCGATGCCATCATTGCCTTCCTTGCCTCGCATCTGCCTCCTTCTGCCTTCCTTCTCACACACGACCCCTCGCGCGCCTACCTTGGTCGTGGCATTTCTCTCCATCCTCGCTTGCAGTCCCATGCCACACGAATGGCGCTCGCCGGCAAGAAAGGGACGACAACGGCCCCAGCGTCAGGCTCCCCAACATCGGGCGGCTCTTTTGTGCTCCTCCGTTGTCAACGCGGAGGATCTGGATCCGGTGCTCCTGCTGGTGGCCGGTGATTAGAATGAGGGGCAGGCGACCAGGATCTGGCTGGGCGCACGAGCATGGAGCGTCCTGGGGGAGTCCGCCTATACCTTCTTCCTCCATAGCGTTTATGCTGGGTTGGTCCCGCCATTCTCGGAGTTCTTCTATGCCATCCTTTCCCATTATTGGATCCACGCTCTTCACCTTGAGCCCAACTCCATCTTCCTCCTAGCCATATTTGCCTTCTACTGCGAGGCTTTTGTGGGCGTGAGCCCCTCCGTGGCACTCTTTCTCCACTTCTTCAGCATGCGGTTCACCGCCACGGACCAGTGCTCCGCATGCGTCTCCTTCCTCGCCGTCAAGGCGATGAAGGATGACATCATCCGCCTGAAGGCCGAGAATAAGGTGGAAGGCTATCAGCAGCGCTGGGTCTTCATGGACGCGTGCCAAACTAGCCCGCTCTTGATGAGTAGATGCATAACAGGCCTTCCCTGGGAAACTTGGTTTCGGGAACTTTGTGGGATCCTTGATAGAGCCATTTGGAGCAGAGATTCCGACGGACCGGGCAGTGCAGAATCTCTGGTGGGGGCATGAGAAGCTCATAGACCTGAGGGAGGAGCCTTTCCTGGAGCAGATGGACGCGCATCGGGCCGCGGGGCTGTCGAGGCCGATGCACTACAAAAAAAAGCACTTTCGTGATGATACGTGTTTGTCACAATAGGTCACGTTTTCTGTCATATATTTACATCCATGATGATTTTATGACAGATTCAAGATAGTCATACATGTGTTGTCATAGAAGTGTTCCCTGACAATATTGAAAGTATCATCACGGAAGTGTCCACTTCCATGATGATAAATCGTGCGTCATGGAAGTGCTTTCGTAAACGGTAACCGACATGTGTCGTCCACCGTAACGGGTCACTGTTAAGCTATCAGATTCTGGTTTGGATCCGTTAACCCGTTAACAGCCAGGACCAATGGGGATTTTCCACGTGTAAAATTCTCATTCACCAGAGGATCCATGTGTCGGCTCAGCGTTGGGACATATGTCAACCACTCATTGTATGGGAGGCTCCTATGACATGTCGACATGTGGCAAAGCCCAACAATGGCCTATTTAGGTGAAAGAGGTCGACCCAGTCAAAGTAGCAGGCCGACTCATATACGCCTATTTGTGTCCAGTCCATTTAGGCCCACAACCCATCTGAGATGTGCCAATATGGGTTGCCAATGGCCCATTAACTATTTGACACAATTGTGGCCCATCGTCAGTTTGAGCCCGTTAACAGCCCGCTATATATTTGGGCTCAATATCGGGCCGACGTAGTTTTGGCCTCTTAATAGCCCATCCAAGGGATGGGCCAATTTTCACGATGTACATCTTTCGGCCTTTTAGCGACCCATTTAAGTGTTGATCCAATTTCCAGCCCGGTGTGTCTTTCAGCCTGTTAGCAACCCATAAAGGAGTTGGGCCATATGCAGTCCGACCTAAGTTTTGGCCTCTTAATGGCCCATGCTCCTCATGGTCCAATAATAGCCCTGTTTCGCTTTCGGCCTGCTAAAGGCCCACAACACAGTTGGGCCATATATAGTCTGACTTGACTTTCGGCCTTTTAGCGGCCCATGCTCTTCATGGTCCAATACCAGCCCGCTGTCTCTTTGGCCTGCTAAAGGTCCACAATAAATTTGGGCCATATACATCATGACCTTAGCATCGGCCTGTTAATGGCCCGTGAAATCGAATGGCCCACTTATTGCCCGCTTTGATTTTGGCCTGTTAACAACCCGAGAGGTAATTGGGCCAAGCATTAGTTGTTGGCTCGTTTCAATTATAGCGGCCCAATAGAGCTTTTGGCCTTGCTACGACCCATCAACTTATTGGGCCCGCTAAAGTTTGAACCTATTTGGAGGCCCAATTAGACAAAGTCGAATTCGGCCCAGGTGTAATTTGAGCCCATTAAGAGCATTTATGGACTGGACAAAAAACGATAAATCAAATCCCCAAGAGAATTTGGGCCCATGCGAGCCCATTAGGGGCCCCATTAAGGCAGTGGGCCGTTATCCTTCACCAAAGGGCCCACGACGGTTCGTGCTAGCTATTAATTTCACAGCTTTTTTTGGCTTCCTAGTGACCAGTTAGCTACAATGTGAGGTGCGCTAAGCAAATGTATGACATAATGGGAAAAACGTAGCATATCTAGCATAGATTATAGAAAATTACATCCACTGGGCAATGAAATATTGATGCCAGTGCAAATAAATGAACATAACTTAACAATCTACAACAAAATACATGCTGATGTAAAAATATAGTGATATACAATAGGTACTTACATCAGCATTGGAGCACAGAGAATTCCCACAAGATACTTTCCTCAAACACGGCCCCAGTTTAGATAGTCTTCTATCCTTTAAGCTTGTTTTCTAAAAGAGAGATTTGTGAGAAACATGTAGAAAATATGATCTGAATGCTATAAAATTTCTTGATGCGAGGATACCCACACGCTTCTTAGAAAGGAGTTGACATATTTTTGCTGGCCTGGAGCGGACTAGTTCTCTGGCCAGTGGAATCTGCTGATTATTAGGAGGAGTTGGGTTTCTCTGTGCTGGAGTAGTATCTACGAACACTGAAGTTGGTTTACTATCTCCTGGCATTTGGATCTTTTGCAAAGACGTTCTTTGTAGCCCTTCAGATTCAAACATAGTCGTTTTCCCCTTGCATGCCTTATATATAAGAATGGTGCTTAATTATAAACATACTACAATAGAGAGATAGAGTAGGTACTTAAGAATAGAAAGGCATGACATATTGACATGTATTCCCCCCATGCGGAAATAAATAGATGTGTCTAGGCGTATTTCAGTTCTAGATACATCCATTTTTATCCATTTCTGTGACATGTAATCCGGACGGAGGGAGTATGATGTAAGACCTAGTGATACGACAGGACAACAGACTAAAAAACACTAGTTGAATGTAAAATTGTATGATAGCGGAATAGCTACAGAAAAACATGAAGGCAACATATGCGTGTATGATTGGGAAACTAAGATAGCATTGCAATAGACCCGTAGAACAACATTTCAATGTAAAAACATGGTATGGTAGACGGATGGAGTACATACTGATGAATAACAACGCATAAGATATTAAAAGCATGATGTCCAAACTAAGCAGATGTCATTGCGATAGAGTAGCATGACATTACTTAAATTTGAAAACATGTTATCATGAATGAAATAGGTACTGAAAAATAGGAAGGCATGACATATTTACATACATGATCAGCAGGCTAAGCACATGGGATTGCAAAAGAGTAGATGCACTCCAGGACATTATATTCATGGTGTACCCATATCACAGGCCAAGTTAGAGCAAGGACCTTGTGGGGTGAATAGGATTCATCATCTTTCTGCAAGTCTTCTGAAGAACTGCCTTTAACTGTTCCATCATATTGGGTATCATTAATACTAAGTTTGTTGGCCTTTAGATTGCTCCGCGAGGTTCTTGTGGATATATTAGTGTCTGCAATTATATCTGACATGCATGGAATACAACTAGTAGTTAGATTATGTAATGAGCGCCTGTAGGAGATGACATAAATAGTAGGACTGGACTTAACTAGCAGCAATAGGTCTCAAAAACTAAAGGGAGAACACAGATGAAAGCTACAAAATATGTATTATTGGTACTCGAGATTAACTAGATGGCTCACAAAAGTATTAAAGAACAACAACATAGGTAATATTAGAAGTGGTATAATCACCAGCCTGTGGGATAGCATTGGCTGATGGATGATAAGTATGGAACAACGTTAACACCTGAACAAGTCTCTTGCCTGAACTATGGAACAACGCTAACTCCTGAACAAGAACTATGAAAAAAATAAAGGGAGAACAGAGATGAAAGCTACAGAATATGTATTGTTGGTACTCGAGCTTAACTAGATGGCACACAAAAGTATTAAAGAACAACATAGGTAATACTAGAAGTGATATAATACTATAATCACCAGCCTGTGGGATAGCATTGGCCGATGGATGATAACTATGGAACAATGTTACCTAAAGAACAAGTCTCTTAGCTGAACTACGGAACAACGTTAACTCCTAAACAAGACCCGTAAGAGATCATCATGAATATACAGTGAAATGTGATAATCTGTTTTCCATGCTTAGATGAATAACAAAGCCATAAATGTTGCACACAAGTAAGATGAGGGTACAACCTATTTGGCCGCCATCCATAGGAGTGAGCATCATGTGCTGACTCGTTGATGGCCCTGCAGTTGTTGTGCTTGTCCATGTTGGGCACGTGCATTGATGCAAGGAGCTGTTGAGTGGGGACTATAGCTCCCTTCTGGTGTATGCTTCCCTTGTTGGAGCAGCTGTAGTGAGAAGGAAGATGGTGTGGCTGAAGATGCAGAGAACACATAATGTTAAGAACGACACATATCTCTGATTTGAATAAATAACCTAAGAGATCAACACTAAGGTACGAGACTGATCACACGTTTGTTGATTGAAAACTAAATTGGGCTCACATGATTTTTATTTTTTTGGTACTGTACGATCTACACCGGATGGCTAGATGGCCGTCTTGTGCCTCCCGGATGACACTGTTCAGAATCTTCCCCGAAGAGCCAGCAACCACCAGAAGAGCAGCCTGCCTCCAACTTCCCTAGACGCGAGAGCTCCGACCCAAACTCCGCCCCCGCCCCACCGCACTATCGTGGTTGCGCTGCTCTAGCCAAACCACAAAGACTCGCCATCATCCATATTCGGTAGCGGCAGTACCTTCAACCCACGCAACTCTACGATAGCCACCTAAGTGCTGCTTCCGTGGTGGACTTGCGCCCCCGCACCCCTAAGATAGACACCGAGGCACTACTGCCCCAGCCAATTGGCAACCTAGGAGCTCCGCCGCCTCGAGGGGTGCTGCTTCCCATTGGGAATCGACTGACCTAGAATAAAAATTCAGGCAACTGACGCCTAAATAAAGTGATTTAAGATGAGTGTACGACCTATCTTGTGGCCCGGTGAAGTAGGCAGCTCCAGCTGCCAAGTCTATGAGGCCGGCGTGGTTGCGGTGGCTCCCGGCAACAGGAAAGCAGATATGTCATGACGGTCTACGGCTATGGGTAAGCTCCGCTGGGGCCCTAGGCGCGTCCGAAGTTGGAGCCGCTCCGGCCCCGTGCACAACGGCGCGGGCGGCTCCGGTAGAGTTCACGCGGTCATCGTCGAGGCAGCTCCGGCACCACTGAGTAAGAGGCACACGACCCAGTTCACAACGACAAACGGACAGCGGCTCCGACATTGGGGAGGAGGGCAACGGTGAATTTGGTGCGGTGGAGTGCGCCATGGAGGAGGGGCTGAGGTTTCGCGGCTGGGGAGAAGGTGATTTGGCGCCCACGCTGTATGAATGGGGAATCGGGAGGGGAACCATGTCTTACGGACGCATTTGGCTGAAATGTGGGGGAAGTTACAGTTCTACCCATGCCTTTTGGCTTTTTGGTCTTGGGTATGTGTCTTGAGGGTCGGGGATAGTAGGGCAACTTTGCTTCTCCCAAATAATGGGCGCCAGTGATTTCACATGAGGAGGGCGTGTTTTGAAATAGTGGGCAGGAGCGATTTGGGCCGAGGAAGGGTGTTTTGCCGCCCATGGTTTACGAATTATTCGACACCTGTCATTTTGGCCGAGGAGAGGGTGCGCTTCGATGAAGTTACAAACCTACGCTCAATGTACGACGGGCCAATTGACACGTGTCCCACATAGGCCGGTAATTTCGTGTATCCCATTTAGTATCTCGGGCGAATTCCACTGAGTAGAGGGTGTTTAGCGGTTCGTTCAAATTTTGGGAGAACGAGCATCCACGTCTACCTTACCAAGTCGATTGAAATCAAATTTTGAAATATTAGCTTGCCACTACTTTTTTAGATTGTGAGATTATGCTCGGGACTAATGTGTTTTTACATGCTCATTGCTACTGATTTACTATTTGACAAATAGTTGACCCACTCAAAAACGGGAATCAAACCCAAAATGAAATATCTCGATTCAGTGAAATAGCTCGTTCACCCGGTCAAAACTGTGGACTAAAATCCAAAATTGAACACATTAATTGAGTAGCATGTTGTATTATAGTACTCCACGAACATGCTGAAAGTCAAACTAATGAACTTGTTTGATATGCATATATCTGTTTGTGTGGATTGCAAATACCATGTTCACCAATTCAAAGTTTTGAATGCAAATTTATAACCAAACATGGTTTATATCAGTCTTTGATGCATAAGCGTGACCTCTCCCCTCTCCTAGACTCATGTTCTCTCTCTATCCAACAATCTTGGTTTCTATCACGCATACAAACACAATCCTTGTCAGTCCCTCCCCGTCTCTCTCTCTCTCTCTCTCTCTCTCCCTCTCCCTCTCCCTCTCTCTCTAGTTCGCATGCACACTCCATGTATAGGTCTCTCTCGCACACAATGTACGACTCTTTAGTCTAAGCTAAATATGTAGGGTGCACTCATCGTACGCGCACGAATTCCCTATCTCATTGTTCGTAACTCTCTCACGCACCACTCCACCGTCTCGGGGCTCTTCCCTCTCTCTCTCTCCCTCTCTCTCTCTCCCTCTCTCTCTTTATCTCTCTCTCTCTCCCTAGGTCACACAAACACATGCATATCTCACTCGCACTAGAAGACCCATCTAAAACTCTCTCATGCTCTCCCTTATTCTTTCTCCATCTCACGCGCGCACACACACAATCTCTCCCCTAGCTTAGTACGCCTATCTCTCACTCCATTGTAGGCGCACGCAGCCCCTTAGGTATATGACTATTTCTCACTCTCCATTACAAACATGCGCATTGGCTCTTTCCCTCACTTGGTCTATCTTGATATCTCTCGGGGCATCTTTCTAGCGCGCACACACCTCGTCTCTCGATCTCCCACCCATATAGTCCCATCACAATCTTGAGGGGGTATCTCTATCACAAACATGCCCTCCCTTCCCCCATGCCTTCGCTTTCGTCTCCATACGTCCCTCTCGACCTCTGTCCCTTGTTGGCTAAGCCTCTGCTGGACAGGTATTATGGGGGTCTCACTCTCTCCATTGCAAACAATCACAGACTAGCTATCTCGGTGTATCTCCTCACCTCGCTTTTCTATCTCGGGGATGCATGTGTGATATTTTTGCATAAGACACACACACTTTCTCTCTATTTTATCGTGTGTTGTCCCTTTCTCTTCCACGCACACACTCTTTTTTTGCACACCCACTCTTTCTCCTTCACACACACTTGATCTCTCTCGACTTAGGTACTCTCTTGGGTGCATAGCATATAGGTTTTTCGAAAAGTCAAACATCACAAAGTTTGACCAGGTATGTGGAGAAAAACATTTCCATCTAGAATGACAAACACATGCCATTAGATTCATCAGAAGATGTAGTTTCATATGATGTATCTTTGATATTGTAGATATAAATAATATTCCCCATAAACTTGGTCAAAGTTTCCAAAGGCCGACTTTAAAAAAATTATGTGCACTACATTATCAAACAGAGGGAGTCTCTCTCTCTTTCTCTCTCAACTCTCTCACGCACCACTCACCCCTATCGGGGCTCCTCTATCTCTCAAACTTTATATCTCCCTAGGTCACACATACACATATCTCACTCGCACTACACAAACCAATCTAACACCCCCCCTCTCGTTCTCTCTCTATCTGACACGCACTCCCCCCATGTACCATAATATCTCAATCCATCATAGGCACATGCACCCCCTCCTAGGTATGACTACCTCTCACTATCCATCACCAACACACGTATTGTCTCCTACCATCCCTAGGTCAATCATGATCTCTCTCGGGGTATCTTCTATCGCGCACACACCTTGTCACACTCAATGTCCCACCCATGTAGTCCCATCATGATCTCAAGGGATCTCTCTATTAGAAACACACACTCTCTCCCTCCACATGCCTGCAATTTCTCCATAAGTCTATCTCGACCTCTCCCTTGTTTGCCAGACTTTCTCTCTGTTGCAAACAACCACACACTATCTCCTCACCTCATGTCCGCCCTCGAAGATGCATGCATGATATGTTTGTATAAGACTCACACATTTTTCTCTCTACTTTATCGTGTGTTGTCCATGTATCTTTCACACATGCTCTCTCTCTCTCTCTCTCTCTCTCTCTCTCTCTCTCTCTCTCTCTCGTTAGGTACTCTCTCAGGTCCATAACTTATGGATGTTTTGAAAAGTCAAAACCTCACAAAAGTTTGACTAGGTATATAGGAGAAAAACATTTACATCTGTAATGATCAATAGATTCATCACAAGATGTACTAAGTTCACATCATATATCTTTGGTATTGTAGATATAAGTAATTTCTTTATAAACTTGGTCAAAGTTTCAAAGGTTTGACTTTTCAAAAAATTATAGGCACTACATTATCGAACGGAGGGAGTATCTCTTTCTCTCTGTCTACAAAGTATTTCTCATGGGCCTTCCTCTCACTCGATCTCTCTTTACCGAGGGATTATACGGTCATTGTGACAAGATATAGCTCTATATATTGTTTAGTTGACGGGTCAACCAGTCCACACGCTGCCTTGTCAGCTCGTGTTCCCTATCTAGATGTGCTAGCCCATGTGGCGGTGGGTGAAAATATATAAACTAGAGGCCCATCTGACACAGTGAAGTAAACAAAGTTGAAACCACTCACGGTAGCACCCCGCACGCTAGTAAATTGAGGGCACAGTTCTTCCGTGTGAAGACGCACTCGCGCACACTACACCACTGCACGGCGGCATGCAAACAAGGATGCACTCATGCACACCCAGCACACGTGTACGGGAGTCGCTGCCGGCTAAGATGGACGGCGAGGCAGCCAACAAGCAGAGGCGGCTCGAGCCAAAACCCGCATACAACAAGCCTGGACTTCAGCAGCAGCCTCCCCGATGACATGCTGCTCATCATCATCGCCCTCCTCCCCACCAAATCCGTCGTGCGGACCACCCTGCTCTCCTAGCGGTGGCGCCCCCTCTAGCGTCACGTCCCCCTCAACCCCACCATCGACAACTGCATCTGCGACGGGGATTGCAAACGCATGGCCACAGTCTCCAAGATCCTTGCATCGCACCATGCGCCAGCCAGTCGCCTTGACATCCACATGTTCAGTACCAACTGCAAGGTCCAAGCCAAGATCGACAAGTGCTTGTTATCCCCTGCCCTAGATCAGCTCGAGGAACTTAAGTTTGAAGCTGGACGATGTCGCTCTCTGCTGATGTCCGTGCTCCGCCTCGCGCCAACGCTACGCCGCATTAGGTTCAACTCCTGCTATTTTCCCCAGATTAATGCCGCGCCCGCCCTTCTCCTCCCTCAACTCAAGCAGCTCGACCTCTTCGACATTGGCATCTCCAAGAAGGCTATGAAGCACTTGCTCCGCAGCTGTACTATGCTCGAGTACCTTCATCTTCGACAGATCCACGGGTTCATTAGCCTCTGCATCGCCTCGATGAATCTCTGATGGATTTATGTGTCTTGCTGGCCCCACAACAAGACATTACTTGGGAAGAGATCACTTGAGATGTTCCATGTTATGGTCATTGAGAATGTGCCTTTCCTTGAGAGATTGCTTGTATCTGGTCTAGAAGGTCCCACAAAAATCACGGTCATTGACGTGTCGAAATTGACAGCGTTGGTCTACTCATCTGCCAAATTCTTCGAACTCGTTATTGGATCCATAATCGTTCATGTACAACACTCATCTTCTTCTCCATCTTCTTGAAATTTATATTTTTAAATTTCTTCTTGATGTATTTACAAGTGCGATCCAGAAAATGATTCCCATAAGTTTGACCCAATATGTGCGCACAATGAAGATCCTGGCAATAAAATCTACTAGCCCCAATCTGGATCAAGTTGTTTGATTCCTTAGATACTTTCCTTGCATCGAGAAGCTACTCATCGAGGTGAAACTTCTTTCCTATTGCTAAATGATAATCACAACGGAGCTCAATTTTTTGTATTTTTCCCAAATAATGATGACAAGTGTAGTGTTCAAAACTGCATCTACGCACTGCACCGAAAGAAATGTTTTTAGTATTTTTTTTCTCATGTGATCACCAACATCGTTTTTTGTACTAAGGAGTCTAGGCTAGTCATAGTGGCAAGTAACTTAGACTAGTAGTAACTCTATGGTTAGCCTAAGAGCAGGTACTACCTCTGTCCTGGTTTACTCTTCGTATTTTGTAGTTTCAAATTTTGACCATAGATTTAACTGACAAAATGTTAATGCATGTCACTAAAAATTATATCGTTGGATTCATATTTGAACATAATTTCAAATGGTATAATTTTTGGTGACATGCATTGGTATTTTCTTAGGTAAATCTATGGTGAAAATTTTACACTAAATACGAGGTAGTACAAAAGTGGGTTATAATGACCCTCTAGTATGTAGGCCAAAACACGAGCCAAATTCACTTTTGATGTATAGGGCATCGACGCCCTCCATTGCTCACCCGGTTGTGTTGGTGCCAAATTAACTCACGCGATGAAAAAACACTTGCGTGGGAGAGGGAGAAGACCGAGGCAATAAAAAACACTTGTTTGGGAGAGGGAGAAGCTGGTGTATTTGGTTCGATTGATTTGTTTATACATGTGGGTCTGTGTGCATAGTGGTGCCAACTCTCTCACATTGCTAGAGCGGTGTCAAAATCTTTTGATTTGACATTGATGTGTATTATGTGGCATACTTTTAAGAAGCATGGCATCTGCCACATAGTGGAAGGCAACAAATGCCCAAGCTCTTCACGTGCTCCTAGGTAAATGAGAGGAAAGAGAAAGAGAGAGTGAAAAAATATCAATAGCCTTAGAGCCAACCCTATCGTATGAGCGAATGATATTGGTAGCTCTTGATAACACGGTAATCTTATATAGCCAGCTGCTCTAATACGTTCTTTTCTTTTGCCGACCAAAAAAGACTCGAAAGTGAAAAATGTGCTACAACATAACAATCTCATCGAATGCCTTGATCTCCATCTGACAGAAATTGATTTGATCGACTACTGATGCACCACATCTAAGATTAAATTGGCCAGGTTCTTTGTTCTAGAGGCAAGTGTGCTGAAGGTAATGAGGTTTGGCGTTCTCTGGCACGACGATGAATGGCGTGCTGATCACCGCAAGCGTCTAAGCCTAAATGACAAAGCCTTCGCAGAAGCTGGATTTGTTTTTGAAACATCAAGTCGCAAGAGACTGAAATATTTATTTGCCCATTAGTGACATGTCAGGGTGGCGGATTTTAGTTTGTACGATAATGCTGCATGCAGTTGAAGTAACGAAAGTTCTTACGTAAACTTCCTAATGATTCCCTCTTTGTAGGTGCAACATTACTCCTAGCATTTCTAATATTAGTTTGAAACTTGTAATATTACGATTATCCAGCACGAGGTGCTATGTTACGATAAATGTTCGCGTGCATAGGTGCGACAACAATACACCCATTACTCCAGTACAATATTTATTATTAGTAGTGGTAATGCATTGGAAATTATGTCGAACACAGTTAGTTGTAAGCAGGCTAGCTCTACAGCCATGATGATAGTGACTACACACCGTGAGGTTGACTTTGGTATGCCGAACACGCCGCCTACACTCAGGTGTCATCTCCGGCGCAGGGTCTTGTCACTTCACTGTGAGGAGCAGCACATAATAATTTGACCAACGGGTAGTACATTACTACTACATTGGTATTACCACTAGTACTAGCACCATCGTCTGGATTTAGTCGTACTACCACCTCCGTCTGGATTTATTAGTATTTGGCTAGCAATATCTAGTAATGCATGTCACAAAAAATATACTACTCCCTCTGTAAATAAATACACGAAGTATTGTTTTATTAAGTTTTGAATGTAGTTTCCGATGATATTATACACTCTGCCTTCCGCTAGATGGCTCAAATCTGAAATCTCATTAATCTGAAATCCCTACATGCAATGACATTAATTACTGAATAAACATCAAGTTCTCTCTTTTTTCCCAACTTGGTCTTGATGCGATGACTATAGTGCACCAGTACGGAGGGAGTAAGGGCCGAGGAGTAGATGGCCAACACACACGTGAATGCAACACAGTCTGCACCTCTCATATAAAGGCTCCCCACTAGTCGAATCCATCTACAATTCCTATGCACCCTACAAGAGTGATCACTCCAATCGCAAGATCAGTTCAACAGAAGTTAGACCCATGAAGGTGATGAGCGCGAGCATGAGCCGGCTATGCCAGATGATCCAGGATGCCGGCCTGTGGCCTGACACCGAGGAACGTCTCCAGGTCATGCTTGAGGCTGCCAGGGCGAGAGGCCTCTTGGACGACAACTTCGTCTCCTTGTTCGAAGAGGCCATCGTCGGCTTCCTCGAGGAGTTCACTGTCATCAAGAAGCTCGCGGACGACCTTGATGTACGCCTCCAACCCACACACCCAGGCTTTGCGATGCCTGCCACCCTCAACGGCCTCTATGGTGACAACCTCTTCGACGCACTAGTGGCCTTGCGACTGCCTGCTGTCGCACCGAAGGATGTCCACCTCGAGGTCGCGCTCGCGCGTAGCGGCTGGCTCAGCAAGACACCATCAATGTAATCATCCACGTCTATGAGCAAATCGTCCACAAGGACTACTACGTGCCAGAGGAGACCGATAGGACGCTGGCCTTCTTGGACCGCAGTGTAACCTTGGACGGCATTGTTCAGAAGCACGTTGAGCTCATCACAAACGCCGTTTCTCTTCACCCGTCGGCTGGTGACTCGGTGCACTAGGGCGAGACGATGTTGTTGATGGATCCGTATGCATATTTATTTTTGTGTCAATTCCATGTATACTGTAATTTTCTTACCTGTTGCATCAACTTCATAACTTACGTACGTACCATGCATGAACTGCGCCACAACCAAACTTCTTATATATTAATACTGACATGTAATGGTAATGTTTAGGACCCATGTAAGAAATGGGAATGGATTTCAAACTTCTGGGCGTGGTGGTTCAATTTGCGAAGGCACACACATAAACAACCAAAACAAAGTTATTTTTGAACAAATATCTGCCACCTTTCAATTGGAAACAATGTTCAAATACGAATCCAATGATATAATTTTTTATGACATGCACTAACATTTTGTTAGTTAAATCTATAGTCAAAATTTAGCACATAATACAAAGGGGACTAATAAACCAGGACGGCGGTAGTAGTATTGAAATCGTGGGTGTTCTACTAACCATTTAGTCCTGCCATGCGTCCCTCTATAAATTGGCTACTCAGAGGCGCCGTGTGGGTGGTACTACATCAGTCCTAGTTTATTGTTCCCCTTAGTGTTTTGTGCCAAATGTTGACTATGAATTCAATTTACAAAATGGTAACGCATGCCACAAAAAGTAGTATCAGTGGAAACTATGTTCAAATACGGATCCAACCATATAAATGTTTATAGCATGCATTAAAAATTTGTCAATTAAATCTATGGTCAAAGTTTGACACAAAATACGAAAGGGCCAACAAATCAGGACGGAGTCTTTGAGTAGACCGAAGGCGTGCGAGCAGACTATTGTGCAAGATCACCCCAGACGGTCGTTCTGGTCCACCCCTCAATGCTCAGTGGCTATGCATATATCACTTACATGCGGGACCGCATGTAAGGAAAGCAATGATGGCTGAAATTGGCAAAACTCCCTCGTTTATCATGCGGGAAAAGCCCAGCGCTAGCGTTTTGAATCGTTATTCCTGTTTTTGAGGGAAAGTCATTATTTCTATCTATCGGTTGCGCCAGAAGCAGAACCAAGTGTTACAACTTACTACTAGTACTAGTACAAGTTTAAAAGGGAAAACCTCTTGTTCACGCCGCACCCCCACACGGTTGGTTCGGCACACTGCTCAATGGGGGAACGCGTGCTGTCTCGCATCTTCACTTACAAGTGGGACCACAGTTGAGGAAACCGACTATCGGCAAACCCCCGCCCCGCCCGTCGCGTGATGGATGAGTTAGAGAAACAAGGAGGGAGAAGAGATAGATGTAGCACGGACTCCAAGAAATATGGTGTCAGATGGAAGTCTTGCTGGTGGTGTGTGCCATACTCCTGGACGTGAATGCTTGTTGTGGCCCATGCCATCCTACTATATATATCAAGGATTGGAGGTGCTAGTTACGTACAGTGAACACATTAACATATGGCCCACCTCACACTGTGGCCAAATTTCCTGGAGTCTGTGCTAGGCTAAAAAGTGTTCTTTGTGAGAGTGGATGGCCAGTCTCAAGTTTAAAACCTTTTGTATTATGTATACGTACACGTAGAGATAGTGCAGCAGTTTTGAAAGTTTAAATCCAAACATCAAAATGCAATTTCTACCGTTGATTGGACTCATCTGACGACCTAGGATGATGGGATTCAAAGCAACAGTAAAAAACACCCAACACCCACCCACCACGCGAAGCATGTGAAGCTAATGACTAGCAGTATATCGTTGATTGGACTCATCCGACAACCTGTTGCAATGCACGTACAACTATGTATTCGGGAAAAAATGCCTCATCGCATCACCCACTCTGAGAAGCGACTCGAAAGCCATTCATAAATTTAGTAAGTTTATCACAGGCATATCGTTTAGTATTACATACAATAGGTCATCAACGCACAACGACAATGATGATACATTATAAATACTAAAGTTTTTTCTCACACAACAAATAACGAAGCGATGAAATAAACTACATGCCAACCAATCCTTGGTGTTGGAAACGCTTGCTTTGAACCATAAGTGATTCTCTGGGCAGGGCCAGCTATTGTCAATCTTGAGACAAACGCAAGACTCATCATCTAGGCTGAAGCGACCTATATCAGGATGCATATTGTGATAGCCATGGTAGGGAACCGTAGCAATGTTTGATTTATAGATATAGTTGCTTCTCATAAATGGTAGTAACGTTGTGCCATTAGCAGCTGGATCGCCTTTCACCATCAGTGGATAGTTTAATCCAAGGAAGAGCGAGTTTTCTCCAAGACAATCAATACTGACACACTAGTATCCACCCCGAATACCCTGCAACGGGTGTTGGAATAGGTCCGGAGAGTGCGACCATGGAGACAACACCTGCTTCCTTAGTAGCATCAGCAGTGCCCTGAATACAAACAAGAAGAGGCGATCCATTAGAATAAGTTGCTAGGCGCCACTGAGTATATAGGTCCCGCTCGTCTTCATGCTCGTGATCATCACCATCGTCATCTCCCCCATGGTTAGTGATACGTCTCCAACGTATCTATAATTTATGAAGTATTCATGCTGTTATATTATCATTCTTGGATGTTTTACAATCATTTTATAGCAACTTTATATCATTTTTGGGACTAACCTATTGACACAGTGCCTAGTGCGAGTTGCTGTTTTTTGTGTGTTTTTTACATCGCAGGAAATCAATATCAAATGGAGTCCAAACACCGCGAAACTTTTTGTGGATTTTTTTTGGACCATAAGACATCCAATCGGCTAGAGCAGCACCCAGGGGGTGCCTTGAGGGGGGGGGCACAACCCACCAAGGTGCGTCAGGGCCCCCAGGCGCGCCCCAGTTGGTTGTGCACACCTCGGTGGCCTCCCGCACCCCCTCTTCGCCCTATAAATCGTCCAATATTCCAAAAACCCTCGTGGAGACCCTAGGTTAGAAGTTCCGCCGCCGCAAGCCTATGTAGCCACGAGAAGCCAATCTAGATCCCGTTTCGGCACTCTACCGGAGGGGGAATCATCACCAGTGGGCATCTTCATCATCCCAGCAGCCACCATGATGAGGAGGGAGTAGTCCACCCTCGGGGTGAGGGTTTGTACCAGTAGCTATGTGCTTAATCTCTCTCTCTCTCTCTCTCTCTTACTCTCTCTCTCTCTCTATCTGTCTATCTCTCTCGTGTTTTTGAGATGTCACAATCTTGATGTATCGCGAGTTTTTTAATATAGTCGCACCATATGGTGTTTCCCCCTCTCCATCTTGTGATGAATTGAGTTTTCCCTTTGAGATTTTGTTTGATCGTATTGAATACTTTTATGGATTTGAGAACACTTGATGTATGTCTTGCTATGAATACTCGTGGTGACAATGGGGTATCGTATTGATTCACTTGATATATGTTTTGGCACTCAACTCACGGATTTCGGAGGTGACATTGGGGTAATCTATGCATAGGGATTGATGCATGTTCTTGTCTTTGTTTCTCCGGTAGAAATCTTGGGGCACTCCTTGAGGTTCTTTGTGTTGGATTGAGTATTATGAATCTGAATTTGCTTTGGCGTTATTTTAGTATGAACTCTTGGATAGATCTATCGGAAAGAATAGCTTTGAGGTGGTTTCGTACCCTACAAACAATTTCTTCTTATGTTCTCCGCTAGATAAGAACTTTGGAGTGATTCTTCATCGCACACGAGGGATGGTTATATGATCCGATTATATTAGCACTGTTGAGAGATTGCACTAGCAAAAGTACGGACCCTAGGCCTCATTTTTAAGCATTACAACATCGTTTGTGCTTCGTTTTATCAATTGCTAACTTGTTGTTTTTTATTGTTCCTATTACAAAAATCAATATTTACTATCATTACTACACTTTTATCACCATCTCTTCGCCGAACTAGTGCACCTATACAAATTACCATTGTATTCAGTGTGTTGGGGACACAAGAGACTTTTTATTATTTGGTTGCAGGGTTGTTTGAGAGAGACCATCTTCATCCTACACCTCCCACGGATTGATAAACCTTAGGTCATCCACTTGAGTTAAAATTGCTACTGTCATACAAAACTCTGTGCTTGGAGTCCCAACACAAGTCTACAGGAACAAGTTGTGTAGTAGACATCAAGCTCTTTTCTGGCACCGTTGTTGGGGAGGTTAGGTGAGCGGAACTCACACCCCGTCAACGAAGCTCTTTTCTGGCGCTATTGCCGGGGAGGTGAGTGCTTGAAGGTATATCTCTCGATCTTGCAATTGAATCTTTTAGTTTCTTGTTTTATCACTAGTCTGGATTATAAAAAGAAAACTACAAAAAAATGGAATTGAGGTTGCATCATATTATTCATATTCATAATGTCTTTTATGAAAATGATGGAAAGGAAAATTGTGCTCAATTGATAGATGAAGAATTCTATAAAATGTTTGATAAAAAATCTTTGAATGATGAGCATGATTGCAATGTTGTTGGTATGCATTCTTTGAATATTCACGATGTTAATGATATGCAAAGCCACAAGCTTGGGGATGCTATATTTGATGAAGATGATATTTTTAGTCCCCTAAGATTTGATGTGAAAATTTGTTATAATGATTGCATGCCTCCTATTTATGATGATTATAATGATGTAAGTGGATTTGGAGAGGTCATGAATTCATTTAATGATGGATCCACTACTTTGGAAGAGGTTTTAATTGATTATGATAAAGAAGTTGCTATCTATGATGATTATGAAGATGACATGTATGCTATAAAGAATAATGATAGCTATGAAACTTGTCATTATGATTTTAATTTCCAATCACATGATAGTTATTTTGTTGAGTTTGCTCCCACTACTATGAATGAGAATAAGTTTGCTTGTGTGGAGAGTAATAAATTTTCTATGATTGTGGATCATGAAAAGAATGCTTTATGTGATAATTATATTGTTGAATTCATTCATGATGCTACTAAAAATTATTATGAGAGAGGAACATATGCTTCTACATATCTCAATAATATCAAGTTTCCTCTCTTTATGTTGAAAGCTTTTTAGTTGCACTTTTTCGCGAATATGCATAGAATTGTGTGTCATTTAATTGATTGGTAGAGGAGAACAGTTACAACAGAGAGACAGACGGGGGGAGGGGGTACCACACTAACAAGCTACACATCCAAAACACTCGCCTAGCCCAAACACTAGCCACAGATGGCAAAGAGAAGGACACAAGGCACACAACCCGCATCACGACCAACACATGAAACCTCCACTATGTAGCCACCACCCCATCGCACACCAAATCAATGTACCCCCACCTTATGCGGCTAGAGGAGTTGGCAAGTCGGATGCAAGACTCGGTCGTGTCGGAGGAGGAAGTGCTCGAGGAAGTGCCAGTGATTTCGTACATTGCACCATGATAGTCCATGCCCTAGGAAGCAGCCAGACCAAGCATGATGTCCAACATCACAATCCAATGCCGGAGACTTCATGAGAACCAAGACAACGCCTTCACGAAGGATGCGATGTCATGACGCCGCTGCTATCCGATCCGGCGAACCGGACCAACGGTTTCCCCTAGCACTCAAGGGGCACGATAGAGAGGTCATGGTAGCGCCTTCAAGAAGGGTACGACACCCTTGGGTGTCGCCACTACTAGCCTCAGCAAGCCGAGCAGGGCTTTCACCTGGCCAAAAACCGAACAATCCCAAAGAAGTCGTCGGAGTCAGAGACGCGGACATGACAACGCTGGCTGGAGCAGCCACCATAGGAAGGAGAGCCGCGCCCGCAAGAACCACCACCACTCAGCACCCCCCTTGCTATAGCACGCACCCAAGCCGGCACGGACAAGTCTGGGCAGAGAAGACCCTGACTTGCCGCCACCAACACAAAATGGCCATCCCGAAGAGGAGGATGGGCTGTGCCACCAGGAAAGACGCTGGAACCAGGCCAAGGCCTGGCCGTAGCACACATCGGAGGCTGGTGGCCGACAGGGGAAGCAGCCAGATGGAGGACGGGGCTGGAACTCCACCACAAACGCGCGCCAAGCTGCAAATCAGCGAGCCACGAGGTAAGGGACGCTGGTGGCTGGAGAAGGTGCAGCTGGGCGGGATGGGTTGGGACGGGGAGCCGCAGCAGCGCCGAACGGGGCCGAATCTGGCAGCTCCGCAGAGGAGCCATGGATCTGGCAGGGGAAGATAGACCCGAGGGACGGTGACCCGGAGTTGGAGGGTAACTAGCCGACCATAGGATGGCGGAGGGAAGTGGATGGAGTAGGGGGCTATGCCAGCATCGACGAACGGCCGGAATAGCGGGACGGGAAGGAGCCATCAGAGAGGGTCATCCTGAGCTGCACCAGAGTGGATCTCGGGGTGGCGGGGAAGGGGTGCAGCGAGAGGAACGGATCTACCCCGCCGCCACCATCCTGGGGCTCGGCACAGCTTCGCCGACAAGCTACCCATAAAGCGAGGAAGGGCGGAGGAGGTTCCCGGCGACGGCGTGGGTAGGGTCTCCCATAATTTTAAGTTGCACTTGTTTTGCCTTCCTATGCTAGTTGATTCTTGCTCCCATATTTTGTTTGCTCACAAAATGCCTATGCATAGGAAGTGGGTTAGACTTAAATGTGCTTGCCATGTGATTCGTGATGCTCTTGTTATGTTTCAATTCTTACCTTTTATGTGAGCATCATTGAAATCATCATGCCTAGCTAAAAGGCATTAAAGAAAAGTGCTTGTTGGGAGACAACCCAACATTTACCCCTACTGTTTTTTTGTGTTCACATGATTAGGCTACTGTAGTAATCATGTTTTATAGCTTTTGTTTCAATAAAGTGCCAAGTAAAACCTTTGGGATAGTGTGGATGATAGTTGACTTGAATCTATGAAAAAGCAAAAACTTTTGCGCTCAGTCTTGGAATTTTGAAAATTCACTGGGATGTGCTTTTGATCTTAATTTTTTACAGGTGGTAGATATACAAATTATATATGTTGTCCTAATTTTTTTAGAATTTTTGGAGTTACAAAAGTATGGTTGGAGTACAAATTACTTCAGACTGTTTAGTTTTTGACAAATTCTATTTTCAATGCATAGTTTGCTTGTTTCCTAGTTTCTATGGATTATATTGATCAATATAAATTGTAGAAATGATATGCTACAGTAGTCATTGTGTGGAAACAATTATGGATCTTGTCTTTGACAGTACCCAAGTGGAATTGTTTGTTATTTAACATACTAACGCATCTCATGAAGTTCTGTTAAGTTTTGTGTGATTGAAGTTTTCAAGTTTTGGGTGAGATATTGATATGAGGAGAATAAGGAGTGAAAATACCCTAAGCTTGGGGATGCCCATGGCATCCCAAGGTAATATTCATGGAAGATCCAAGCATCTAAGCTTGGGGATGCCCCAGAAGGCATCCCCTCTTTCATCTCCAACATTATCGGTAACCTCACTTGGAGCTATATTTTCAGTCGTCACATGATATGTGTTTTACTTGGAGCGTCAATTTATTTTGTTAGGATTTGCTTGCTGTTATTTATAATAATGTTTTTCATCTTTATTTTCAATAAAAGTGGCAAGGATAGCCTTTACCAAGCTTATTTTGCAAGTAGAGTTGTTGTTTCAAAACAGAAAGTTTGTCACTGTTGCGAAAATTCCCGAGAAAAGTCAGAATGTGATAAAATGTTGAAACTTTTTGCTCAATAAGCTCTGATAAATTTTATACACTGTGTTAAATTTTCAGAATTGTTTAAGTTGAATAATTATGGATCCTATTGCACTCTTTACAGACTGTTCTATTTAGACAGATTGCTGTTATGTTTGCTTGTTTAATGATTCTATTTGAGGATAGGACTATTAAATATGGAGAGGAATTTAGTATGCAATGTTGAATAATAATTTTAGTAATTTGCTACAGTAGAGAATGATAAGGTTTTTGTATTGGTTTATACTAACTTATCTCACGAGTTCTTGTTGAGTTTTGTGTGGATGAAGTTTTTAAGATTTAGGGAAACCGTGATATAAGAGGAATTAAGGAGACACAAAAGCTCAAGCTTGGGGATGCCCAAGGCATCCCAAGCTAATATTCCAAGAAGTCTCAAGCATCTAAGCTTGGGGATGCCCGGTAGGCATCCCACCTTTCTTCTTCAACAATTATCCGTTAGTATCGGTTGAGCCTAAGTTTTTGCTTATTCACATGAGTTGTGCTATAATTGGAATGTCATTTTATTTTGTTTTGCTTGCTGTTTATATAAAATACTTAGGTTTGAAAGTTTTTAAATAAGAGAGAATCCACAATTGGCTGCCCATTTGCTTAACTACTCGCTTGATCTTCACTTATATCTTCTTGGAGTAGCTTGTCATTTACTCTTGTGCTTCACTTATATCCCATGAGTAAATTGTTGAATGAATTGAATATCATTAATTTGAAATTGTATGTTCATATCATGCCTAGTGGTAGCTTCACATTGGGTTTAGAAAGTGAAATCTTTTGAAGCTTGACAATCACAATATTGGTCATACAAGCAATTCATGAATGATTAGCAGAAGGAAGGGAACTTTCACATGCAAATACACTATCTTGGAAATCTTTTGTGATTGTGATCCCCCATCAAAATATTATATGCAAAAATTGTGACGCTGGACAAGGAAGACAACGTAATGATTTATGTTTGTTCATATTCACATAGAAGTTATATTGTCATAGATCCTTCAACATGTGGTGCTTTCCCCCCATCTTTGCTAGCCAAAAATTCCGTAGCAAGTAGAGATGCTACTTGTGCATCCAAAAACCCTTAAACCCAAATCTTATTCTCAAGATTCCACCATACCTATCTAAGGATTGAGTAAGATCCTTCAAGTAAGTTGTCATCGGTGCAATAAGGTAATAAAAACTGCTTCCAAAAGTGTTAGATCATTTAGTGTAAGGGAAAATTGAGCGTTGTACAAACTTGTGATGGCAAAGAATAAAAGCGATAGACTGCATAATAAAGGTTGCTATCATAAGGGGCAATATAACGTGATGTTCTTTTGCACTAAGGGGTTGAGCATACAAACAAAAAGCGCATGGCAACCTCTGCTTCCCTCTGTGAAGGGCCTACCTTTTACTTTTATGTATTTACTTTCATGCAAGAGTCAAAGTTTTTCTGTCTATTCCTTTTTATTTTTCTCTTTTGGCAAGCATCATGTGGTGAGGAAAGATCTAGGAACATATATCTAGTTGGATATGGGTAGCATGAGTTACTATTGTTGACATCACCCTTGAGGTGAATACACTGGGAGGCAAAATTATAAGCCCGTATCTTTCTATGTGGACATTTGAAATGTTTTGCTCATGTGTATGCGGTGAGTGTTAGCAATCATAGAAGACTATATGATGGTTGAGTATGTGGAGCTCTTACTTAGACTCTGTTGAATAAGTTGAATTGCAATTGTTTGGTGACTAAGAATATAGGTTGTTGAGTTTCAAGAGAATTCATTGTTTGAACCTTAACACGTGAATTGGTTGCTACTTTGTCATGATGAGTTTTATGAGAAAGAGTTGTTGTAATGATGCTAGGGAAAGTGATTGAAATTATCACTGATCAAACTTATGCACTTTACTAGCATTCACACTTCATAAATTATTTCTTTTATCACTTACCTACTCTAGGATGAGTAGGAATTAAGCTTGGGGGTGCTGATACATCTACAACGTATCTATAATTTATGAAGTATTCATGATGTTATATTATCATTCTTGGATGTTTTACAATCATTTTATAGAAACTTTATATCATTTTTTGGGACTAACCTATTGACCCAGTGCCCAGTGCCAGTTGCTATTTTTTTGCTTGTTTTTTACATCATAGGAAATACATATCAAACGGAGTCCAAACACCGCAAAACTTTTTATGGTTTTTTATGGACCATAAGACATCCAATGGGCCAGAGCAGCACCTGGGGGTGCCCCAAGGGGGGCACAACCCACCAGGGCGCACCTGGGCCCCAGGAGTGCCTCGCTAGGTTGTCCCCACCTCGGTGGCCTCCCGCACCCCCTCTTCACCCTATAAATTGTCAAATATTCCAAAAAACCTCGCAGAGACCCTAGGTCAGAACTTTCGCCGTCGTAAGCCTCTGTAGCCACGGGAAACCAATCTAGACCCTGATGACCCACAAGTATATGGGGTCAATTGTGGCCTTTTTGATAAGTAAGAGTGTCGAACCCAATGAGGAGCAGAAGGAAATGACAAGTGGTTTTCAGCAAGGTAATGTCTGCAAGTGCTAAAATTGTAAGTAGCAGAGTAGTTTGATAGCAAAGATAATTTGTAACAAGAAAGTAACAATAGTAGTAACATAAGTGCAGCAAGGTAGCCCAATCCTATTAAGGCAAAGGACAGGCCAAAACAGTCTCTTATCAATAAGCAAAGTGTTCTTGAGGGTACACGGGAATTTCATCTAGTCACTTTCATCATGTTGGCTTGATTCGTGTTCGTTACTTTGGTAATTTGATATGTGGGTGGACCGGTGCTTAGGTGTTGTTCTTACTTGAACAAACCTCCTACTTATGATTAACCCTCTTGCAAGCATCCGCAACTACGAGAAAAGTATTAAGAATAAATTTTAACCATAGCATTAAGCTTTTGGATCAAATCGGTCTCTTACGGAATAGCGCATAAACTAGGGTTTAAGCTTCTGTCACTCTCGCAACCCATCATCTAATAACTACTACACAATGCATTCCCTTAGGCTCAAATATGGTGAAGTGTCATGTAGTCGACGTTCACATGACACCACTAAGGGAATCAAAACATACATATCATCAAAATATCGAACACATATCAAGTTCAGATGATTACTTGCAACATGATTTCTCCCATGACCTCAAGAACAAAAGTAACTACTCACAAATGATAATCATGCTCAAGATCAGATAGGTATTAAATAGCATAATGGATCTGAACATATAATCTTCCACCAAATAAACCATATAGTAATCAACTAAAAGATGTAATCAACACTACTAGTCACCCACAAGCACCAATCTATAGTTCCGATACAAAGATTGAACACAAGAGATGAACTAGGGTTTGAGAGGAGTTGGTGTTCTTGAAGATATTGATGAATATAGCCCTCCCCGAGATGGGAGAGTTGTTGGTGATGATGATGACGATGATTTTCCTCTCTGGGAGGGAAGTTCCCCCGGCGGAGTCGCTCTGCCGGAGGGCAAAAGTGCTCCTGCCCAAGTTCCGCCTTGAGACGGCGGCGCTTCATCCCGAAAGTCCTCTCCTTATTTTTTCTAGGTCAAAATGACTTATATACCAGAAGAGGGGCACCGGAGGTGGGCTTGGGTGAGCACAACCCACCAGGGCGTGCCTGAGCTCCCTGGCATGCCCAGGTGGGTTGTGCCCACCTGGTGGGCCCTCTCTAGTACTTATTTGCCCCAATATTCTTCAAATATTCCATAAAAATTCCTCATGAAGTTTCAGCTCATTTGGAGTTGTGCAGAATAGGTAGCCTGACGTAGCTTTTTCAGGTCTAGATTTCCAGCTGCCAGAATTCTCCCCCTTTGTGTATACCTTGCATATTATGAGAGAAATAGCATTAGAATTACTCCAAAAAGCATTATTATACAATAAAACAACATAAATAATAGTAGGTAAACATGATGCAAAATGGACGTATCAAATCCCCCAAGCTTAGATCTCGCTTGTCCTCAAGCGAAAACCAAAATCGAAAAACATGTCCACATGCTTAGAGAGAGAGAGAGAGTTGTCAATAAAAACAAAAAATATGAACATAGCAGCATCCTGTAACTTATTATAACAGCAACAAACTTTAACATAAAACTTTTATCATAGACTTCTCATGAACAAGTGACAATTCATCACAACATTGAAGTATAAAGCATAAACTCTATTGGAAACCAACAAACTATGTTCTCTGTCAACTTTGCAACTACAATTCATGATCTTTCCAGGAAGGGTCACATATTGGAGCCTTTAGGCAAGTCCACATACTCAACCATCATCTAGTGTTCTATAATTGCTAACACTCACCGCGTACACATGTGCAAAACGTTTCAACCGAACATGTAGAAAGATAGGGGCTTATCGTTTCGCCTCCCAACGCATTCACCTTAAGGGTGATGTCAACAATAATAACTCATGCTACCCATATTCAACTGGATATATGTCCCTAGATCTTTCCTCACCACATGATGATTGCCAAAGGAGAAAATAAAAAAGAATAGAAAGAAGAACTTTGGCTCTTACATGAAAGTAAATACATGAAAGTAAAAGATAGGCCCTTCGCAGAGGGAAGCAGAGGTTGCCATGAGCTTTTTGTTTGTATGCTCAACCCCTTAGTGCAAGAGAACGTCATGTTATAATGCCCCTTGTGATGGCAACCTTTATTATGCAGTCTGTCGCTTTTATTCTTCGCCATCACAAGTTCGTAAAACGCTCAATTTTCCCTTACACTAAATGATCTTACACTTTTAGAAGCAATTTTTATTGCCCTTTTTGCACCGATGACAACTTACTTGAAGGATCTTACTCAATTCATAGGTTGGTGTGGTGGACTCTAAAACAAGATTTAGGTTTAAGGGTTTTGGATGCACAGGTAGTATCTCTACTTAGTGTGGGGTTTTTGGCTAGCAAAGATAGGGAAAGCACCACATGTTGAAGGATCTATGGCAATATATAACTTCTATGTGAATATGAACAAACATAAACAATTATGTTGTCTTCCTTGTCCAACGTCAACAATTTTGGCATGTAATATTTTGATAGGTGCTCACAATCACAAAAGATTTCCAGGATAGTGTATTTGTATGTGAATCTTCTCTTCCCTTATTAATTCTTTCATGAGTTGCATCATTGACCAATGCTATGTTTGTAAATCTACAATAAGATTTTCTACTTATACTTTTCCTTGTGTAATGACATCACTTACCATAAGATTAGCATATGATCTTTTTCATTTATTTCCTTTCTTTTTATTGAAATAGGAAAATAAAGAAGCCAGAGCTCAAACTAAACTTTATTATATATCTCGCACATGATTACAAAGATTGATCACTAAGCAAACTCTCGAAAAAAAAGGATTGAACTAAACTTTTATTCATCTAAAGATAACCATGGATCAAACTAAGAAAAGTAAACGCAAGAGATAGTGGAGATGATACGATACCGGGGCACCTCCCTGATACGTCTCCAACGTATCTATAATTTGATTGTTCCATGTTGTTATATTATCATTCTTGGATGTTTTACAATCATTTTATAGTCATTTTTTATCAGTTTTTGGTACTAACCTATTGACATAGTGCCCAGTGCCAGTTGCTCTTTTCTACATGTTTTTCACATCACAGGAAATCAATATCAAACGGAGTCCAAACGCAACGTAACTCCTGGAGGATTTTTTTGGGCCATAAGAAAGCCAATGGGCCAAGGAAGCACTTGAGGGGCTGCTCGAGGTGAGCACCACCCACCAGGGCACGCCAGGAGGCCTAGGCGTGCCCTGGTGGGTTGTGCCCACCTCAGGTGCCCCTCGAACCGCCTCTTTGCTCTATAAATACCCAAATATTCTAGAAACCCTAGGGGAGTTGATGAAATATTGATCCAGCCGCCACAGAGTCCAGAACCACCAAGATCCCATCTAGACACCATCATGGAGGGGTTCACCACTTCCGTTGGTGCCTCTCCTATGATGTGTGAGTAGTTCTTTGTAGACCTACGGGTCCGTAGTTAGTATCTAGATGGCTTCCTCTCTCTCTCTCTCTTGATTATCAATACAATGGTCTCTTGGAGATCCATATGATGTAAGTCTTTTGGCGGTGTGTTTGTTGGGATCCGATGAACTTTGAGTTTATGATTAGATCTATGTTTTTATCCATGAAATTTATTTGAGTCTTCTTCGATCTCTTATATGAATGATTGCTCATAGCCTCGCATTTCTTCTCTGATATTTGGGTTTTGTTTGGCCAACTTGATCTATTTATCTTGCAATGGGAAGAGGTGCTTTGTAGTGGGTTCGATCTTACGGTGCTTGATCCCAGTGACAGAAAGGGAATCAACACGTATGTATCGTTGCTACTAAGGATAACAAGATGAGATCTATATCTGCCGCAATAGATAAACGGATCTCGTCTACATCATGTCATCGTTCTTAATGCATTACTCCGTTTTCTCATGAACTTAACACACTAGATGCATGCTGGATAGCGATCGATGTGTGGAGTAATAGTAGTAGATGCAGGCAGAAGTCGGTCTACTAATCTTGGACGTGATGCCTATAGAATGATCATTGCCTGGATATCGTCATGATTATTTGAAGTTCTATCTATTGCCCAATAGTAATTGCTTTCCCACCGTTTGCTATTTTTCTCGAGAGAAGCCACTAGTGAAACCTACGACCCCCGGGTCTCTTTTCATAATATTTGCCTTTGCGATCTATTTTCTCTTGCATTTATTTTCAGAGCTATTAAACCAAAAATACAAAAATACCTTGCTGCAATTTATTTGTTCCACGATCTATTTATCCTATCTACCAATTTTTACCTCACGTTATTTGCCCACTAGAGGCGCCGTACCCGAAAGGGATTGACAACCGCTTTAACACGCCGGGTTGCGAGTATTTGTTATTTGTGTGCAGGTGCTGTTTACGTGGTGTGAGGAGGTTCTCCTACTGGTTCGATAACCCTGATCTCATCACTGAGGGAAATACCTACCATCGCTATACTGCATCATCCCTTCCTCTTTGGGGAAATACCACGTAGTTCTAGCAGACATCAAAAGCAATTTCTGGCACTATTGTCGGGCAGGATCTTCAACATCAACTAGGTTCCTAATCACAAATCACATCTCCTTGCAATTTACATTATTTGCCATTTGCCTCTCGTTTTCCTCTCCCCCACTTCACAAAAATTTGCCATTTTATTCACCCTCTTTCTCGTTCGCTGTTTTCTCGTCAGATCTGTTTCCTGTGTGCAAACTTGCTTATCACCTTTTGTCATTATGGATATATCTTCTTCTATTGCGTGCACCCCCGAGAACGAAATTCTCAACTTTAAACAAAGGGGAGGAGAAAGTTTAAAAGATGCTTGGTATAGGATTTGCAATGCTCATGATAGATCTATCCGCAAGCAATCTACCATTGTTCTTCTTTGTTGCTTTTATGTGGGCATCACCACTTGGTATAGATTCGTCCTTGATACGGTTACCGGCGGGAATTTTTTGATGTGTCCTACTCTTGATGCTTTTAATGCTTTGGGAAATTTAGTGGGCTCACCACCACTCGTGATCAATGAAACAATATTTACTCTCGAGCATGTTATGGAAAGACTAGATGCTATTGAGAAGAAAATGCTTACCGTAGTACATATTGAAAACTTGGATAGAAAATGCAAAGTTATGCTACTAAAGTTGGTTCAAAAGCGGGAGACATTTTTAAGTTGCTAAAAGAAAAAGGATCTATAATTCATGAAAGAATTGAAGAAAGTCCATCTAGGATTGATAAACTAGAAGAATTTTTTTCTACTCTAGGTACGGCTTTTGCTTCCGCTAAAACTCCCGTGAAAATTAGCAAGACTACTCAAGCCACTAAAAGCAAAGGATCAACTTCTAGCAATGATAAAGGAGATCTTAAGATGATTAGTATCCATCCCAACTTTATTGAAGTCATAAGAGATCCTTTTTGCGAAAATAAGTTTTTCAATCTCATGCCTATAAGTATTGCCTCTGAAAATTTATATGCAAAATCCTTGAAAAATCCTAAGTGCTCGATTGAAGAATTGGATAAGAGTGACAAAACTTAGATCCTACGCGTTATGCCTAGCTAGGGGCGTAAAATGATAGCGCTTGTTGGGAGGCAACCCAATGAATAAAGTTTATTTTTGCTTTATGTTCTTGAGTGTTAGCACAATTATGCTACTGTTATGATTGTGTTTTTGTGTTTTCGTTAGTGTTTGTGCTAAGTAAGACCTTTGGGAAGACCTGGATGAAAGTTTATTTGATCTTGCTGAAAAACAGAAACTTTTGCACTCACGAGATTTGTTGTAATTTTTTTTATAGAAGAGTGCTTTTAAGTTGGTTCTTTTTGCATAAGATTAATAGACAAATTACTCACATCCACCAATTTATTTCATAATTTTTGGAGTTAGAAAAGTATTCGAAATTTTCAGATTGCTACAGACTGTTCTGTTTTTGACAGATTCTGTTTTCTTTGCGTTTTGTGCTTGTTTTGATGATTCTATGGTTTTCTTTAATGAGTTTTTTCCATAGAAAAGTTGGAATACAGTAGATATAATGCAAAAACAAAATAAGAATAGGTTTTCAACAATAGTTATAGTAGTGGTTTGGTTTCTTTTACTAACGGATCCCATGAAGGTTTTGTTTGAGTTTCGTGTGATTGAAGTTTTCAAGTTTTGGGTTATCTTACGATGGATGAAGGAATAAGGATAAGCAAAAGGATAATCTTGGGGATTCCCGAGGCACCCCAAGATAATATTCAAATAAGTAGCAAGAAACTAAGCTTGGGGATGCCCCCAAGTGGCATCCCCGCTTTCTTCTAACAACCATCGGTATTTTACTTGAAACTATATTTTTATTCATCACATGATCTTCACTTATATTTGTTTGAGCTTATCAAAAGCAACATATGAAAATAGTCCCAAAGTGATAGATATCCAAGGAGGATATAATAAAAACTTTCATGAAGATCATTGGACAAAATAAACTTGATTCTCATTAATGGTTTTGAGATATGACGATATGATATGTGAGTCATGTTGATGAGTAATTGTGCTTTAGTAAGAATATTGATGTTAAGGTTTGTGATTCCCTATGCAAGCACAAAAGTCAATAGTTATGCAATGAAATTTATATCCTAGTTATGGTGCATTATTCGGTGTTACTTATGCTTAATGCTTGGGTACGAGATTTTTCGCTTTTTGGTTGGTCGCTTCTCAATCTTTTTGCTAGCCCTCATTTTGCACTAAGTATGATCACTACTTGTGCATCCAAAACCCTTTAAACCAGTTTTGCCTTATGAGTCCACTATACCTACCTATTTGTGGTATTTCTATGACGTTCTAAGCAAATTTGCATGTGCCATCTCTAATGTTCAAAATAAATTTCTCTTTTGTGTGCTCTACTACTCGCGAGGCGATAAAGGGTAGCCAATATTTTCCATGCTAGTGTGTTATTCTCATGATGAGTGTTTATTCACTTGTCATTGCACGAGAGTATGGAAAAGGTAGTAGGGATGCCCAGTCCTGTAATGAAAAATGAATTTACTTTATGTTGTCAAATAATAAATTTCTTGGAAAGTGTTGGTATGGAAGGCACCCGTGGATACGGATAGCCATGGAAAGTGAAAGTTATGGTGGAAAAAGGAATAAACTTTATTTTCTGTTTGGGAACCGCCTATGATGTATCTAGCATGGAAAGTGTTGGGATGCTCCAGGTCGTTTTTGTTGGTAGGAAAAGTATGCCTCTCAAAAATAATTTTATCTCTCAATTTAAGCTTTGAGCTCTAACACCTCTACAAATCCCTACTTCCCTCCGTGCAGGGACTTCTTTTGCTTATGCAATTTTTATTTTGAATTTGAGTCTCCATCTTCTCGTATAAAGCACCAACTAAGGGTCACTATGATCGTATTTGAGCATTGGGTGTAGCTAATATTCGAGTGTGCTTCATGAATGGATAAATGATTGAGCATGATCTGCTAGGGATAACTTGCTTTAGTGTTGATATTTTGAAAGACATGGTTGCTTGTTGATATGCGTGAGTATTAAAGTCTTCATGTCAAAACTAGACTATTGCTTTCAATCATATAAAAGTCCATATGTCCATGCTATAAAAAAATAATGTGATGAACATATTAGGCAACATTCCATGTCAAAAATTCTGTTTTCTATCATTTACCTACTCGAGGACGAGAAGGAATTAAGCTTGGGGATGTTGATACGTCTCCAACGTATCTATAATTTTTTATTGTTCAATGCTGTTATATTACCATTCTTGGATGTTTTATAATCATTTTATATCATTTTTGGTACTAACCTATTGACATAGTGCCCAGTGCCAGTTGTTGTTTTCTACATGTTTTTTTACATCACAGGAAATGAATATCAAATGGAGTCCAAACGCAACATAACTCATGGATGATTTTTTTTGGGCCAGAAGAAAGCCAATGGGCCAAGGAAGCGCCTAAGGGGCTGCTCGAGGTGAGCATCACCCACCAGGGCGCGCCAGGAGGCCCAGGCGTGCCCTGGTGGGTTGTGCCCACCTCGGGTGCCCCTCGAACCGCCTCTTTGCTCTATAAATACCCAAATATTCCAGAAAACCTAGGGGAGTCGACGAAATATTGATCCAGCCGCTACAGAGTCCAGAACCACCAAGATCCAATCTAGACACCGTCATGAGGGGTTCACCACTTCCATTGGTGTCTCTCCTATGATGCGTGAGTAGTTCTTTGTAGACCTACGGGTACGTAGTTGGTAGCTAGATGGCTTCCTCTCTCTCTCTTGATTATCAATACAGTGGTCTCTTGGAGATCCATATGATGTAAGTCTTTTGGCGGTGTGTTTGTTGGGATCCGATGAACTTTGAGTTTATGATCAGATCTATGTTTTATCCATGAAAGTTATTTGAGTCTTCTTTGATCTCTTATATGCATGATTGCTTATAGCCTCTTATTTATTCTATGATATTTGGGTTTTGTTTGGCCAACTTGATCTATTTATCTTGCAATGGGAAGAGGTGCTTTGTAGTGGGTTCGATCTTACGGTGCTTGATCCTAGTGACAGAAAGGGAACCGACACGTATGTATTGTTGCTACTAAGGATAACAAGATGAGATCTATATCTGCAGCAATAGATAAATGGATCTCATCTACATCATGTCATCGTTCTTAATGCATTACTCCGTTTTCTCATGAACTTAATACACTAGATGCATGCTGGATAACAGTCGATGTGTGGAGTAATAGTAGTAGATGCAGGAAGAAGTCAGTCTACTAATCTTGGACGTGATGCCTATATAATGATCATTGCCTGGATGTCGTCACGATTATTTGAAGTTCTAACAATTGCCCAACAGTAATTCTTTTCCCACTGTTTGCTATTTTTCTCGAGAGAAGCCACTAGTGAAACCTACGGCCCCCGGGTCTCTTTTCATCATATTTGCCTTTGTGATCTATTTTCTCTTGCATTTATTTTCAGATCTATTAAACCAAAAATAAAAAATACCTTGCTGCAATTTATTTGTTATGCGATCTATTTATCCTATCTACCACTTTTTACCTCATGTTATTTGCCCACTAGAGGCGCCGTACCCGAAAGGGATTGACAACCCCTTTAACACGTTGGGTTGCGAGTATTTGTTATTTGTGTGCATTTGCTGTTTACGTGGTGTGAGGAGGTTGTCCTGCTGGTTCGATAACCTTGTTCTTATCACTGAGAGAAATACCTACTGTCGCTATACTGCATCATCCCTTCCTCTTTGGGGAAATACCGACGTAGTTCTAGAAGACATCAGCCCCCAAGCTTGGCGAAAGCCAAGGGGAGTGCCCATACGCGATACTCAATTTTGTTTTGGTGACGAAGGAGGTGGTGGTGATGAAGTAGAAGCAATCTTGTCCTCCGGTTTCCATGGCAGAAGCTCACCATCATAAGAGGAAGAGTGAGTCTCTCGGATCCTGCAACTGGGAGGCAAACTCATACCTTTAAACCTGGCCTCATATTCAAAGACTTGGCTTTGAAGGTCATGGATCTGGCTATGGAGGAAGTTGACTTGCTCATTGAGGGAGAAGACGATGTCCTTCATGGACTTGCCATCCACCTTGAGATCACGGGTGTAGTCCGCGATCGTGGATCTGGCTATAGCACCAGTCTATGGGTTTGAGAGGAGTTGGTGCTGTTGATGTTGATGAAGACAACCCTCCCCAAGATAGGAGAGTTGTTGGTGATGATGATGACGATGATTTCCCCCTTCGGGAGGGAGGTTCCCCTGGTGGGATCGCTCCGCCGGAGGGCAAAAGTGCTCCTGCCCAAGTTCCACCTTGAGACGGCGGCGCTTCGTCCCGAAAGTCCTCTCCTTGTTTTTTAGGTCAAAATGACCTATATACCAAAAGAGGGGCACCGGAGGTGGGCCTAGGTGAGCACGACCCACCAGGGCGCGCTTGGGCTCCCTGGCACGCCCAGGTGGGTTGTGCCCACCTGGTGGGCCCCCTTTGGTACTTATTTGCTCCAATATTCCTCAAATATTCCATAAAATTTCATCGTGAAGTTTCAGCTCATTTGGAGTTGTGCAAAATAGGTAGGCTAACGTAGCTTTTTCAGGTCTAGATTTCCAGCTGCCAGAATTCTCCCCCTTTGTGTATACCTTGCATATTATGAGAGAAAATGCATTAGAATTACTCCAAAAAGCATCATTATACAATAAAAAAATATAGACAACGGTAGGTAAACATGATGCAAAATGGACATATTAGACCCCGTTCCGGCACTCCGCCGGAGGGGGAATCATCACCGGTGGCCATCTTCATCATCCCAGCGGCCACCATGATGAGGAGGGAGTAGTCCACCCTTGGGGCTGAGGGTTTGTACCAGTAGCTATGTGTTTAATCTCTCTCTCTTTCTCTCTCTCTCTCTCTCTCTCTCTCTCTCTCTCTCTCTTCTGTTCTTGAGATGTCACGATCTTGATGTATCACGAGCTTTGTTAATATAGTCGGACCATATGGTGTTTCCCCCTCTCCATCTTGTGATGAATTGAGTTTTCCCTTTAAGATTTCATTTTATCGGATTGAATACTTTTATGGATTTGAGAACACTTGATGTATGTCTTGCTATGGATACCCGTGATGACAATGGGGTATTGTATTGGTTCACTTGATATATGTTTTGGCACTCAACTTGCGGATTCCCGAGGTGACATTGCGGTAATCTATGCATAGGGGTTGATGCCTGTTCTTGTCTTTGTTTTTCCGATAGAAATCTTGGGGCACTCCTTGAGGTTCTTTGTGTTGGATTGAGTATTATGAATCTGAATTTGCTTTGGTGTTATTTTGGTACGAACTCTTGGATAGATCGATTGGAAAGAATAGCTTTGAGGTGGTTTCATACCCTACAAACAATTTCTTCTTATGTTCTCTGCTAGAAAAGAACTTTGGAGTGATTCTTCATCACACACGAGGGATGGTTACATGATCCGATTATATTAGCACTGTTGAGAGATTTCACTAGCAAAAGTACGGACCCTAGGCCACATTTTCAAGCATTGCAATACTGTTTGTGCTCCGTTTTATCAATTTCTACCTTACTGTTTTTTATTGTTCCTATTATAAAAATCAATATCTACTATCGTTACAACACTTTTATCACCAGCTCTTCGCCGAACTAGTGCACCTGTACAAATTACCATTATACTCGGTGTGTTGGGGACACAAGAGACTTTTTATTATTTGGCTGCAGGGTTGTTTGAGAGAGACCATCTTCATCCTACACCTCCCAGAGATTGATAAACCTTAGGTCATCCACTTGAGGGAAAATTGCTACTGTCCTACAAAAATCTACGCTTGGAGGCCCAACATAAGTCTACAAGAACAAGTTCTATAGTAGACATCAGTTATAAATTTACCAAGTATCAGTGTGGGAATGTTGACAAGACCTTGAAATAGAGAAGGTTAATTAGTACGGGGATACTAACTCACATGCATGGTGAATGTAACAATTATAATTATAGTGGAAGACAAATGTACCAAAACAATGAGGATACCATGCGAAAATAGTGCCAGAAGTGGTGGCAGCAAACACAAGACCCTCGTATTGAATTGCATTACAGTACACGAATGTGTATAGAAACTGATTTTTTAGCAATATCCATTCAGTCGAAGGACTAAGCCCGACAACAAGCTTGTCGAAGATAGTGACAACACAAGCATTCCTGTAATCCCAAGAGTGACTGGGAACTCGACAAATTGCTATCTTCTGTAGACAACAATCACCATGATCGTATTTGAATGTACGTACATCATTGGTGTGCTCAACCTTAGGGCAGTATGAGATTTTTGGAAGTGGAATCGAGTGTACACATTCACAAGTTCCCACTCGCAGTTGTACCCATTATAAACAATCCAACCTCCATTTGTGCCAGGACATGCCTTATCCTTAAGTGATGGAATCTTAAGATCACACGTATCATTATCAATCGGCATCAACTTGCACAAGGCGAGGCTTCCGTCATCCCCACGTCAGCGAGCAGGGTCATGGCGAAGAAGATAGGGGAGATCAAACCGCTCATGAACCCTTGGTTTCTTTGTAATGATGTTATTTGTTGAGTCGAGAATGGTCTTGAACAAACCTGCCATGCTAGCCGTGGTGATGACGTCGCACCAATCAGTGGGTCCCTCTACCATGTCATCTTTTAGATCGGGGCAATAATAACGGAGTCATTTCCTGCCTGTTCCCTCCATCAAGAAGACGAACAATGGAAAAAGGAAGAGTCAAGGAAAGTGAAGGGAGGAAGAGGGTGCGACAGCAGTTCCAAATCAAGAGGGAAAGGCGAAGAGGCGGTGGACGCACTACAAAAAAAGACACATCCGTGACATTTTGGGCCGAACAAATTTTTTTCCTGTCATACTTATGACACTTCTATGACATAATTGTGACAAAACCCGATATCATCATATATGTGGTGGGCTCCTACTTCTATGACAAAAAATCATGACACAAAATGGGCTTTTCATCCTGGGCGGGCCGGAGATGCAGCCGCATGACATTCTTTGGGCCGTCCATGACGGAAAAACCATGGTAGAAGCGAGGGCGAGGAAAATATCGGGGTGTTCCCGGTTACGGTGGGTGGTCGGGGCCGAGCGATGCACGGAGGTTTGCACGTTTCTCTCGTACACGCAGGCGCGTGGGTGCGAGGCGTTGGTCTCTAACTGAACCCGAGCAAGGCGTTCGCGTACAGAACCTGAGTGATTGCACTGCAGGCTACGCGTTACTGAACCCAAGCGATCGATAAATGGCTGTTAACTGAACCCGATCGAGCGATTCCTTCGCTACTGGTGCTAACTGAAGCTGATCGATGCTGCCTCTAGAT